>NC_138896.1:9796762-10054694 GCF_965194825.1 Balaenoptera physalus | reverse complement strand
AGATTGTCCTTTTATGGTAGAAACCATATTTCAGAACATTACAGAGAATCCTTGAGAAGGACTTGCTTATGGTTATCTGAGCCACTGCAAGCTGTGGTGCTGTGGAAGGGGCATGAATCAAATTGGAGTGTGTAGTCATATTCTGAAATTCAACAGTCTGAACACAAACCATTCTCACTGTCTCCTTGTGCAAACCATTGCTCCTTCCCAGGTCCCCCATTCCTCCCAGTCACCTGGCCTGGAATCCTCTGTGTTATCTATGATCTTCATCTTCTGCATACAGTGGTCAAGCCTTATGCATTCTTTATCTTAATTCTCTCATTTACGATAAAAATCCCCAAAGTTAGGGGTACAATGAGATGGCACCCCATCTCATTCTTCAGAAAATGAATTAGAGACAACTTCTTTTATTAATTTTCATAATTAAGAATTCATCAAAATAATTTGTAATTTATTAAGCACCCATCTGTATATATCACAATATTACTTTCATGAAATCCTCTACCAGTGAACAACTTCTCTGGACACAGTCTTTCCCCTGACTCTTTCCTAAATCTTTCCTAGGAATCAGTTCTTCCAGAAAGCCAACTGAGTTAACTTGGATTGCAAAGATAAAAACTTTCAGAGTGGTTTGCCCTCAAAGTGACCAATACGTTCTTTGGTGGATAAAATGAAGGGATTGGACTAGTAGATGATTTGCTAAGGTCTTTCCAAAAATGCAGTTCTTTGACTCTAGGAGATGTTAAACTGCAACTATTGGAAGTGTCCAGGAGGAAAGAAACATAAAGAATCAATTGTGTTGGAAAAGGAAAATGACACTCTAAGTAAGAGCTTTCAGAGAACGTTTAACCTTTCTAAGATATCAAATCTCAGCCAACAGCTAAGACACGTCTGATCTTCCTCTGTAGCCACATCTTCCACCACCTTGTGTATCTCCTACCACTTCACGGTTAGTTACTCCGGGGCACTCACAGTTCCCACAATGCCATGCCTTATCCCACATGCTACCTCCTCCTCTTCCTCCTAGACCTTCCCCTTTCCTCTCCCAGAAGCCTCTTTCTCATTCTTCGTACCACAGCGTTGAGTACTCAGCACACTCAGGCAGACAGAGCTACCAGCTCTCTCCTCAGTGCCACCTTGGCACCGACTGCTGATTGAAAGCTTACTGTAACATCCTGTAAATATTAAACTCTTAATTATGATGTATGTCAAAGATACAGAAAAAGATAGTGAATACTATACTATTCACGTGTGCATTATTGAGTTTTTAAAATGTGAACATTGTGTTCTAGGCTTTAAAAATATAAAGGGTTAAAAATTACAGGTATAGCCAAAGACCGTCAATCTTCCCTTTTCCCACCCTCTTTCCCAGAGGCAACTACTATCCTGAAGTTGATGTTTGTGTATCCCATCTATTTTTATATTTTTCCATATGTGATACATTTGCAAGCATTATGTAATATTGCTTTGTGGGTTCAAATATACATAAGGGGTATCACATTTCAAGAATCATTTTGTAATATTCTCTCTTTAATTCAACATTATGTTTTAGGATTACTGCATGTGGATTCATGTAAATGTAGTCCATTCATATTTCCTGCTGTATTAGTATTCCAATATAGGATTATATCACAATTTATTTATGAATTCCTTCATGGAAGATTATTTAGCTGGTATCTAAGTTTTTGGCAATTGCAAACAATCCTCCAGTGGGCATCCTGATGAAGTTCTCTTTTGTGCTCTTTTTTTTTTTTTTTTTTGGCTACATTGGGTCTTTGTTGCTGAGCGCGGGCTTTCTCTAGTTGTGGTGAGCAGGGGCTACTCTTCATTGCGGTGGGTGGGCTTTTCATTGCGGTGGCTTCTCTTGTTGCGGAGCACGGGCTCTAGGCGCGCGGGCTTCAGTAGTTGCAGCAGGTGGGCCCTAGAGTGCGTGGGCTCATTAGTTGCAGTGCGTGGGCTCCAGGGTGCGTGGGCTTCAGTAGTTGTGGCGCCCGGGCTCAGTTGTTGTGGCTCTCAGGCTCTAGAGCGCAGGCTCAGTAGTTGTGGCACACGGGCTTAGTTGCTCCGTGGCATGTGAGATCTTCCCGGACCAGGCCTTGAACCCGTGTCCCCTGCATTGGCAGGCGGATTCTTAACCACTGCACCATCAGGGAAGTCCTTGTGCTCTTCTTATGCAATAGTTTCTCTAAGGAATATAACTAGAATTGGAAGAGCTGTGTCATAGGATATGCACACCTCTAGCTCAACTAGACATTGACAGATAGCTATCAAGGTGATTGTAACAATGACCATCTCATCAATAGCATATGAAAGTTTCCATTTCCATGTCATTGTCACTTGGTATTACCAATATTTTAAATTTTCAGTATGCTGAGTATGATTTAATCTCTATATCCTGATTACCTGTTACGTATTCACATTTCTTGTTCTGCAAATTGCTTGCTCATATTTTTGTCCATTTTGATCAGTTGTTTATGTTTTGTTCTGTTTTCGGACTTTTAAAGAAATTCTTTCCTGTGATGAGGTTATATACATTTGTCACCTATGTTCTGTTTTAAAATTCATATTATTTGGGCTTTCTGCTTGTCTTTGCACCTCTTGGTCTCTGATTGATAGAGTTTTCTTTATTCCTCTTCGCCCTTCCTTTGGTTTGGAAGTTATATGTTTTATTTCTATTTTCTTTGTAGTAACCATTAAATATTTAACATATTCTGGCCTTACCTATCAGGCCAATATATCCTGAATAACCCCAGAATGCTTGAATCCAATCACCCCTCTCCAACTTCCATGTTATTATAGCCTTGATCTTACTTGTTTGTAATCCCCCTTATTTAAAAAACATTCCAACATTCCAGCACTTTTGTTTTTGTTTCACTTTTACAAACATACTTGTCAACTTCATATCTGCTTCTTGAATTCCACTCTTTCTTTGTTGGTTCAATTTCTTTCTTTCTGAATAATATGTGATTAGTTTGTTTACTGAAGGTCTATGAATAGTAAACTCAGGGTCTGTCTGAAAACATCTTTAGCTCAGCATCAATCTTATATAACTGAATTATAATTATCCAAGAAGTGTATGTAAATAGCTTAAAATTTTTAATACTGCTAAATGTAGTAGTCTCACTTCCCCAGAAATAACAATTTTCAACTTTTGGGGGAGAATTATTCCTTACGGTATTTACCTCCATGGTTTTAAATAGTGTGTTTATAATACTCTCTTAATTCACTAATTTATAATATTTTTTATCAATGATCTATTATGGTAGACATCAATTAAGTGCTAACAATTTATCTCAAAAGTACAAAGCCAGGGCTATAAGAGTGATAAAAGGGAGGAGTAAAGCAAAGAAGGATGGGAAGTGATGTTAAATAATGCATTGCTGCACTGGTTACTGCTTCACAATGAGCCAAAAGGAGACAATGCAGGTGGATCCCAGGTGAGTATGGGGAAATGGGACTTTGGAGCAGTTCATTGGGAAGAAGATGCCTGGTTCCCTCCTTGACCCTAATTCCCATCTCTTAACTTTACTCTGCATGAGTTTTCTCATCTGTAAAATTGGGGCTAGTAACAGTACCTACCCCAGAGGGTCATTATGAAGCTTGAATGAATTATTAATTATTAGAGAAGCAATGTGAACAGAGCCTGGTATACAGTAAGGACTTAACAACAGTTAGGTACACTTATTATTATTATTTTCCAGGTCTCTTAATACATCATATTTTTCTTCTTATTGCTCTAGGTTTCCTTCTGAGTGATTTCCTCAGATCCTTCAGTTTACTAATTCTCTCTTTGGCTGCGTCCACTCTGCTATTTAATCCAAACACTTCATGCTTAATTTCAAAGACTATATTGTTTATTCATTTCTAGATGTATTTTTTTCCTTTTCTAGTCTGTCTTTTGTTTGCTTGTTTTTTCCTAGGGGTCTATTCTTTCATGATGACTTCTATTACCTCTTTAATTTTCCTATTGTAAGTAACTACATTTTACAATAACCTTTAGAAATAGATTTTTCTCCTATTTCTAGCTCTTCCTTTGTTGTATCTGCTGACTCTCCTTATTGTGGTCTATTTCTTCATGTGATTTGGAATTTGTCATTGTGAATTTATGCTCAACAGGATGGTTTTTAACTCCCTATAGAGTAATTTTTCATTTGCTTCTATCAGTATCCCAGTGATTCCAATGGCCCAGGACAAAAAGTTATGTTCACTTTTGGTGCTGGGGTTCCCAAATCCTATCAGCAGGATATACTTGAATACCATATAAAGGGTGGCACAGGCTTGCAGTTTGAATTTCTCCCAGGGGCCTTACTGCCTCTACTCACATTCCCAGAGCTTAAAGTTCCTCACTACCTCCCTGCCCTTACAGACAGTTTTCTTGTCTTCATTTTCCTATTTCCTGGTTTAAGTATGGGCAGACCCTTGAGGAAACTTCCCTGAAACAGGGTCTTATCTCATGGCCTCAAGCAAGGCCAAGGACACTTCTCCTGTCCCCGAATTGGGCACTGAAACTCCAGCCCTCAGTGTCTAGGGTGTACATGCAGGCCAGGCACCCCAGTGGAACATCAGTTCAGCCAGCTGTGCTGCTAAAAGTCCTTCTAGTTGAGTCTCTACATGTTTGTCTCCCTCACTGGTCAATAAGCATCTCTAAGGCAAGGACCACATTTTATTACCCATCCTTTGGCTCTGCTCTGCTCTTGTAGCTTCTAGCATAGTCCTGGCACTTTGTAAACAGAAGCTTGGTAAATATTAGATGGATGAATGAGTGAATGAATGCATGAATGAATGGCTTTAATTTAGGTGACTTTGACATCTACGTAAAAGTTTCCTACAACTTGTCACTTGCAGCACAAGGTAGAATATTTCCAAGACACAGATAAGAGATGTGTCTGAGAATTCAGAGAACTGGAAAAAGACACTTGGAGACGTATGTGATACCTGATTGTTCTGACCGGGTCTTCAACTAATTTTCTTCCTCACTGTTCAAACCATTGTTGAAATTAAATAATTAAAACTGTATTAAAACCCAAGAATAGCACCCAGGTGCTATATATATCTTCTGGCTACCTAGTTATGCAGTACACTGAAATGAGGCAAGAAGCTTTTTGGCGATTTAATTAACATCTTTCCAGATCTTCAATTTCTTAAAAATACCAGGGTGCTTCATTTTCAAATTGCTTACAGTGCAAGAGGAAGGCACTCTGATTTGTCCTTCAACATCTATCATCGGGGATTGGGGCGGGGAATTGGAGGAGGGAGAAAGAGGGAAGAAAAGCCTTGTCCTTTATTAACCTAGAACACGCCCTTTTCTTGAACTTTAAGTTAGTTGTTTACCTTTTGAACATGGTAAATAACAATGCATGTGTTGTCAGTGAATTTTGGATGTGAAAAAAATAGCAATACTAATCGCTACTGAAAGACCTTTAATGATAGTAACACACACACACCAGAACATAGTTATGTCAATGCCACAACTGAGAAAGGCCATGTATTCTGATGTGAAATTTGTAAGGTTTATCACGTTAGTACTTGATATTTTCATTATCTGAGCTCCTTGGCTCAGATATGATAGTTTAATCTAATCAAACTAAGTCCATTTCCTTCTCGGGCTCACCATAGTGTGCTGGCCACTTTGGATAATGTGCCTTGTCATCCAAGTCTCGGATTATTCCTCCGAGGCTGGCCAGCTCCATACAGCAACACAATGCTGATGAAGCAGTTTGAGTTCTTTAGTTATAGTTGTTTTTTTGTTTTTGTTTTTTTTTAGAGGAAGAAAAAGATGTACAAACAGGACTGTGTCAGAGAATAAACCGAAGAGCTGAACAGAATATTTTTAATGAAATCAGAGAAATGGCAAAAGCCAACTTTCCTGTATTGCTGGCCTCTTCAGAAAGCATTCTATTGGACAAGTATTTTCGTCATAATGGAACGAGCTGTTGTAATTACTGAGCATTGACTTATTGGTCAGCTCTGTAAGTGGAAAATTTTCCCATGTGGGGCAAGCCTGTGGAGACGCATGCTACTGCTTTGCAAACCACAGCCATCCCTAGAGCATGCACGGTCCTTGCCTATAGAAACTATTTGAGTCACTCCAAATCAGCACTTTAGCACTGATCTCACCTGATTTACAAAAGAAATAGCTGGCAAGTGGGAGGAATCTGCTAGGCAGGCCACCCTTCTGGAACAAGGGACAGGCCACAGGGCCCACCACCCACCCATAAGTGGGAGTTCTGAGCTCCTTGGGACATCTGGTCAACCTCACATGCCAGGCATGGGGTGGCACAGAGTTTGAGGGTTGGAGAATATCCCAAAAAGGAGAAACAGGCATCCAAGGTCCACATGGGTTCTGGTCCAGGTCCAGGGCTCCCCACTCAGATACCCCTCCAGTCCCAGGTGCCTAATGAGGTCTTAGAAAATGTCAAGAAAAATGCTCCAAAGTGGGGGTCGATGGGGTAGGGGACTGAAGGGATTATCCTAGGATGGAGGGCCTGAGTCAGGCACCCGGAATTATATTGCTGTAAACAGCCCACAGTCTTAATATCCTATCTAGCTGGTCTCCTGGATATTGGTATGACCTGCAGCTCAGAGGTCATCTCCTGGATGAGACTTTCTTGCCCATGTGGACAGTTATTCATTCTTCCCTCTGTGCCTCAGCTCTCACCTGGCTTTGTGAATATGTGGTTCTCTCTTCCTCTCCCCTTGTAGGCTTGGAGACTCTATGGAGAATAATTACATATTGTGTTTCTTTATATCTCCAGTGCCTGGATGCCTGGAATAGCAGTGATGTTTGGAAAATGAACGAACGGTTTGTCCACCTGGTAGTCACCTCATGTAGTAGTATTCCATATGCTGATGGCTAATTACCATGTATAGGACACAAAGCTCTATGGCAGGCACTGTGATGCCGTGTTAAATATTCATACTGAGTGGTTAAAAACACGAGTTTCCTTTTAAGCCTTTATTGCAGCAGCAGGTTGAGCAAGAAGCACACTGTTCTAGGGGATCAATATCTCTTAGTGGGTTGTGTGAAGTTCAAACATGTATATGGGAGCTTTCCATTCTAGTCACACTGATTGTGTCTTGCATTTGAACCCTGCTTTCACATCCATCATCTCTCTGATCCTCTCAAAACCCTGTGAGATGGGTAGGCTCTTTTATTTTATAGCAAAAGAAAGCAAGACAGACTGGTTAATTGATGCATCCCTGGTCCCCAAAATTTCGAACATGACCCTCTTGGCCAACTTAGATTTTTTCCCACTATACATTTGCTGTCCTGATGTTGGCCAAATCGTTTAACCTCTCCTCAATCTTTTTATTTTTATTTATTTATTTTTTGGTTTTGTTTTTTGGGGTTTTTTTTTGGTTTTAATTTAATTTTATTTATTTATTTTTATACAGCAGGTTCTTATTAGTTATCTATTTTATACATATTAGTGTATACACGTCAATCCCAATCGCCCAATTCATCCCATCACCACCCCCCACCCCGTCATCAATCTTTTTAGATTTCTTGTCTAAAAAGAGGGAAAATGTACTCTACACAGTGAGAACGTAAGATCAACGAATTAAAAGGATACATAAATACTTTGCAGATATTATCATTATGTATCTTGGTGGTAGTTTTCCACAACTGTCTCATGGACATGTCATTTACATGCATTCATAATACATCACCCCCATCAGCACTGTTGCAATTTCGTAGCTGAGGATTGAAGGGGAACCTTCTGCTTCAAGACTTCATTATGAATATTTAACAAGGCATCCAAGCACTTTTCACACCCTTTTGCTACCTACCCATGGCAGCTGGTTATCTGTGTGATGTGACTTTGTGGCACAAAATACTTTGAGATGATTTCTAGGTCATCTACAACAATCAGTCTGGATGAAGACTATTTAATTTGTAATCATTTACAATAATCCCTCCATCTTTTAAGAAGCTCTGAAGGAAAAGGTGCCTTTATTCCCTGTGTCTTTTGCCCACAAATATGCACTGCAAATTGGAGCCCAAACCATTTAATTTCCAATATTATTCACATTAATTACCTTTGTTGGCTGTCACATGGTATGTATAAGATTAGAGTTGGAGATATGCCCTATTATCAGATAGGTTTGCACTTTCCCATGGTCATAGGCTAAGTGACCCTTTTATAAATGCCCCACCATGGGCCACCAAGGGAGTGGTTAATCCAATCCAGCACAATTACTGAAAACATCCACGACATTCAGGCCCACATGATGGGGATGGGTGTTGCCCCTTTCACATGACTGGGATACTATGGCAATTTATAGTAATCTTCAGGACTCTAGAATTCTGTTCTACAGTGGAGGCACCACGAGCTCTTTGCTCTCATTCGATCTCTAGCTAATCTTCATCCATTCAACTGATTTTTAATTGTATAATGTGCTACCTCTGCTGCTCCATTCCTACTGCTGCCACTGTCATCACCCACATGGAGATTATTAGTGCTTCTCCCACCCCATCTCCTGGAACACTGCTGCCGAATGAGCCCTATTTGTTCAAGAACTATTTTTATCCCATCATTCTCCTGCTCGAAAATCTCCCCTGGCTTACACAATCAAGTCCAAAACCTCTCTTCTGGAACTAGAAGCTGTCTTAATCTGCCATGATTTCACCTATGCAGCCCAGATCTCATTATTTCCAAACAGAAACATTTGTTCTCATCACTTTGCTTTTGCTCACACTTCGCTTCTGCCTAAAATATCCTCTTCCCTGTTTTTAACCTCTATCTAAACGTCACAAATCATTTCAAGATGAGCTCTGATTCCATGTCTTTCCATAAAGCCTATCATTCACATTCTGGTCTGCAATGCTATTTTCTTTTCTGACCCATAGCATATGTTGATATAACACATTTTGGAGCTGAACAAAATACTGTTTTGAATTGTTCTCCGTATGTTTCAGTTGGTAACTTACTCTTCTGTAAAAAGGCCTTTCTCATTTCTTATTTCCCTATAGAATAAAATCCAAGTCTTTAGGATTCTGGATCCTTCTTAACCCAGTCACAATAGATCACTGACTGTGAGCTAATATTCCAAACTACATTTCTTTTAAAATCATATATATAGACTTTTTCTGATTGTGAATACAGTACATTCTTGTTGTAGAAAATATGTAAAGGATAGTCTTATATAAAGAAGTAGGAAAAACCTACCCCTCTGAGGCAGCCCCGTTTAGCATCTTGGTAGGTGTCCTTCACATGTGTCTCCCACCACCACTTTCACATCCTTTGGCCTTTACTCACATCGTTCCCTCTGAATGTTATGGTGCTGCTAGGTCCTCTCAAATGAGCATGACGCAAGAGCTGTCCAAATACCACCTCACCTGTGAAGCTCTCCTTAAACCCTATCCTCACAGGTAAGACTAATCCTGCTCCCCAACCCCAGTCTTCCATGGGTTTCTAATATACTGGCATCACATTGTTCAGGTCAAAGTGACTTGGCAGTTACTTGAACCCCATCAAACTGTTTGCATCCCCAGAATTCATTTTCCTACATCTATTTGGCCTCTCTTTTTTTTTTTTTGCCCCAAATCTCAGTAAGCCTCTTTTCTTGACTGTCTTTGGAAGGAGATGAAATGTTTGCATATTGACTTTCAATATGATCACTACTTTTGATTTTGTCATCTCACAGACACTAACCAGTTTATACCTTTCATTTATAGAATATTAGATAAAACTAGTTTCTACATATGTTTGCACATATCTGTATCTCCATGGAGGTGAATAGTATATTGAAAGATACTCTTTTTTGGAACACCAGGGGGGAACAGAAGTGAGCAATGATATATGTTCCTAAGGTTAGAATTGTGAATTTACATTCAGGCCTGACATGGCATGTTTCTACAATCTACCCTCTTCTCTCCATTACCACCATCCATGCCCTTTGGCCATTCCAACCCAACCTAGACTAAATTTTTAGGTGTTAACTTATCTCATACCCCAGCCTCCTCAAATACCCGCAATGCCTGTGCATTTACCTAAAGGACCATAGCTCTTGATGATACGGCCCCAAACTGTTTATGTTTTTAATCTAAATTCTAAATACATCTCCTTAGAAATCCTATACTCTACTTAACAGTAGTCTACGTTCCAGTCCACACCACGCACTTTCAAGTCTCCAGTTTTACTTCTGTAATTTCCTCTGCCTGGGATGCGCTTCCTACCCACTACTTCTCCATGTATCCAAATTTTTCATAACCATCAAGACCCCATTATGCCATCTCCTTTTTGAATTAAAAAAATTACAAACATATTTTGCCTTTATTTAGCATTTCCTTCATCCTGCCTTGTATTAGTTAGCTGGTGACATATTTGTCTCCCCTACTTGTTCATAATCTTTTTGAGAGTGGAAACTAGGCTTTCTTTCTTTCTATTCAGTGCTTAAAACAGTTCCTTGCAGCAAGCACTAAATTAATTTGTATTGATTTGAATCCACAAACTCAGAATATTACATAGGAAAAAACCCAATGCACTGGAAATCTTGGGGCATGGGTTTTGTTCTCAGCTTCACTAGTAAGTGTCTGCTTTGATTGTGGGATCTTGGGACATCACTTTCTTCACTTGTAAAAATCAAGAAATTGGTCTTCATTATCTTTAGGGGCTCCTAGCTTTAATGATCAAAGAAGAAATTTAAAACTCTCTCATTTACCTTGAATATAAGATCTTTACTTGCACACTTATTGTGAATATACACCTCATTTGTTGCAGCTACAAAGGAAGAACTTCTTTTGAAGGTCAAGAATTGATGCACTGGACAGACGAGAAAATAGAGGCTCTAATAGCGGTAAAATCTGGAGTTTGGACCCAAGTTGGTTGATTTCAAGTCTAGTGTTTTTTTATGCAGGTAAACTATCCCTTGAGAGCAAACCTAGAAAGGGAGCTTTAGATAGGTTAATCTTTACAATAAGTAAATAGCTGACAGGCAGTAGAAAAGTCATCATTCATGTCCCAGAGGAAAGAACTAAAAATAGATTTAAGCAGTGGTTGAAAAAGTTGTGTTGGGGAATGAAATTTGGGCCGTTCCAGGTGGAAGAATATAAGGTGCATGGTGTTGCAAAAGCAGCAGCACATAGCAAGAAGAGGCTGGATTATTCAGGATAAGTTGCACGACGAAAAGGTTTAAGAACTGGGATGTTGGGACTAACACGTACACACTACTATACATAAAACAGATAACCAACAAGGACCTACTGTATAGCACAGGGAACTCTACTCAATATTTTGTAATAACCTGCAAGGGGAAAGAATATGAAAAAAAAAATAGATAGATGTGTATGTATAACTGAATCACTCTGTTATACACCTGAAACTAACACAACATTGTAAATCAACTATACTTCAATTAAGAAAAGAAAAAAAAAAAAAAGAATAGGGATGTTGGGACCCGCCACTTAGATGAAATGTGACTTTACAGTTTACTCAATTTCAAGTCAATATGCTATCGTTTAATCTCCTTCCAAAGACAATCAGGAAAAGAGGCCTATTGAGATTTGGAAAGAAAGAAGAGAGGCCAAATAGATGTAGGAACATGAATTCCGGGGATGCAAACAATTTGATGCGGGTCAAGTAACTGCTAAATTTTTCTGACCTGAACAAGACCCTGGGGATAAAACACAAAGGACTAAAAAAAAATATGTATATAAATATATATGTCAAGACAAGTTGAGGCCCACGATTAAGTTACTACAACAGTCCACTTCTCTGTGGTTTGTACCCTGACGTTTCCTCCTTCTGTAGTTCAGGAACTTTCTGGTCGACTGATCATGAGATGCCCAAATGAGGACTGGAAACGAACATGGGTCAAGACAGCTATCCCACAGTAAGATTCTGAACTGGAGAACTCCTAACCCTTTAACTGGGGTGAAAATGTCTACAATTTAAATAATATGTAAAGAAAAGTACCTATGCTCGGGGATGCTTTGCAGAATTTTTCCTAAATAACCAAAATAGAAATCTTTCCAAGGTGCGTTTTTCTCAGATAGCTTACATTCTACCAGAAGAAGGGACTTATATGTCATTTCTTTTAGTCTAGAGGTTTTCCTCCTATTCATGGGAGGAACCAGGAAGAGCCGAGTCATGCAACAATAAGAAGACACGTGGCTGAGCAACTCACATTAGTTCTCTTTGCGAGGAAGGCAGAGGTGGGGAATAGTCTTGATGGTATTGCCTTTAGCATCTTCATTCAGGTTACTTTTTGCGTGAGTACCTTATACAGTTACAGTCACAAAACCTGCCCTGAAAAAAATCACAAAGTTCTTGGCAATTCCAAAATTAGCCATGGAAAATGCCAGTATTAACACCATCTCCCAAAATGTAGCACTTATGCGGGTCCCACCGTTGCCGGTTGCATGGCTAAGGACTTCCAATTTGTAACCCTGTTCGAGAGCGTTCCCACCAGTAAACTCGGGGGAAGCTGGTCAGGTTTATGTCAGACAGAATGGAAGCACAGCCCCAGACATCTGTGTAACCTGCACACAGCTCAAAAATGGGAGGAAGAGTAGGTGGAGCTATGAATACTGATGCGCAAGTTTAATTTTAAAGAAATTGTGGAGGCAGATTCAGTCCTACCTGGGAATTTCTGAAAAATTAAAATAAGACTAAGGAGAACTATTTTCAAGCATATAAATAACAGCAAGACTATCTCCCGGCCATCTTTATCTTTGGTCTGCACCCATGTCTCTAGGAAACAGTAAAAAGAATTTGTATAAGACTTAGGAGATGGGAGTCTCAAGTGACAGTTTTCATGGACATGCAGTGGGCATTTTTTTAAAAACCTGCCCACTTCATCCTATCCTCCCTGCAATGACCACACATAGAGGTCTTTCTGCTTAGGACTCAGGAATCATGAATCCAAACTCGCCACAGTTTCAGCCGCTAACTCTCCTACACACTCAATCCAATGTTTATTGGACACTGCTAAGCACGTGTCAGGCACTGTACTGGGCTGTCCTGGTGGCAGAACCCAAGGAAAGCTCATTCCCTTCCAGAATGTACAGTATGAAAACGAGAACGCAAATAGCAGAATAATAGCAGTGCAAAGAATGACTATGATTAGCATAGTAAGAAAGACCCAAAGACCCAAACCAACTGTTACTAGAGGGGAAAGCATCTGGCTTGGTGGATCAGTACGTAATCCTGGGGAAGGTCACACTTAGACCTGGGCTGGCAGCCTTGCGGAAGAGGGAAAAGGAATATTCTTAGCACGGAGCAAAGTGTGAGCAAAAGCAGAGACATTGCCAGGCACAAAGCACATCCCCCTCTACGGGGGGCACATCACATATGCTGCCGGGCAGTGCTGGGGTTGAGGGCAGGGTGAGGGGTGGGAGATAATGAATCATCCTCTCAACCTGGTCCCTTTAAGGCCTCTGGGGGGATGGATGTGTAGGAGCAAAGCAAGTGAAAGAGGCAAAGTGATAAACCCTTCTAGCATTTGTCGCACATGCGGGTGCACGTGCGCACACGCACACACACATGATTTATGATTTTTTTTTCTGTAAGCTTTTAGAGGCCCCAGCATTTTCACACTGTAGATGAGAAACTCTGTTACATCAAGGACTTCTCCCACCTTCCTTTTGCTGCGACACAAAACAACTCTCCATAATTTGACCAGGCTATCATAATTACGTTATCATTTTACCAGCAGTCGACTGAACATTTCTATCTATCGGGAAGAGTATTCTCTCCACTCATGGCTAAGAAATCATGCTAACCGTGAAAGTGATTTCATTCCTGTGCAAACAGAAAGGAACCATTTGGAGAGCCATCCTCGGAAGGAGAAACAAGTCTTAAATCAGTCATTCCAGATCAGCTGTGTTATTTAGCAAGCATTTGACAGCTAAAGGATGGGCAAACTTTCGTCCTTTGATTTTGTTTTGGAGAGACTCACAGTGTCTTACAGAATTCCCAGAATACACTCTAACATTGGTTGCATGGGGGTTTTCTGGTGGGGGTCATTTACTTGAAAGGAAAACTCACTGTCTTGGATCTCCTCCAGCACAAACATAGAAAGGGGATGTTTCTTGAAACAATGATGCCTGTGTGTGAGGCTCACAATGCTACCCAACTTATGCCAGCCCCACACAGTGCAAGCAAGGGACGCTTGCAGGGGTATGCAGGCTGGATACGCTGCCAGTCTTTGTGGGGGGGCGGAGTCTCTCCCCACATCTGAGGATCCACCACCAACTGCAAAGCAGAGCTCGGGAGGGTCCCCTGGACCTCAAGGACTTTTCTCTCTTAAGCACATTTGCACTATGAACTCCTGAAGGTAAGATCCACTAGCTGCTCTGTGTTCTTAGTTTGTGCCTAGAACAGCATTGCCACATTGAGAGAGGCACTTAATGGCTTCAGAAACACATTTGATGGTTATCATAATGATTAGAAGGAATCAGTGCAAAGGGAGAAAGTCGGGGGCAGGTGGAATTTCTCAAGTAGCAAAAAGAAAAGGAGGGCTCACTCTCCTTCTTCCCCCACCTGAAGAAAGAGAAATACAACCGTTCCTGGCCATGGCAGCCCCTGATCCCTCAGGAACAATGTGCTCAGTGGCTGGGTTGGAGGTGGGGAGGGGAGACAGCCATCTGGCCTCACCTTTCAGGTGAGAGAGGTCTCCAGGCCACTCTCTTCTTCAGCTTCTTAACTCCTGTCCTCAAGCTTTGTAGGGGGGAGAGATGGAGAAGTTCATCAGAACAATCAAGTGTCCCAGGAGTTAAGACACAGGTATGTGAAGGTGAGCGCAGTGAGGGAAGGAGGAACCATCTCTACTGGGGATCCTGGAGAGCCCTCACTGTCCGATGATTTGGGAGCAGGACAGACAGACACGGAGGAGAAGGGGCAGAACAGGCAGGCATGTAGGCAGGAGAGCCCGACCTGCGTCAGGAACTGCAGCCACTGTGGATGGCTGGGGTGTGGAGGTGAGGCTGGCAAAAAAAAGCACCGGAGGAGCAAGTGAGACAGGGTGGCGCCTGGGGCCCTTTGCTGCAGGGCTTGTGCCTGGACAAATGTCTCCTCCGGCAACCGAATACAAAGAAACGACAAGGGGCTAAAGATAACTGCTCACATGCACAGTTAGGGCAAATTATGAACAGTAAGATACAGAAGCACTTCCCTGGTGGCGCAGTGGTTAAGAATCCGCCTGCCAATGCAGGGGACACGGGTTCGAGCCCTGGCCCGGGAAGATCCCACATGCCGTGGAGCAACTAAGCCCGTGTGCCACAACTACTGAGCCTGTGCTCTGGAGCCCGCGAGCCACAACTACTGAGCCCGTGTGCCACAACTACTGAAGCCCGCGGGCCTGGAACCCCTGCTCTGCAACAAGAGAAGCCATCGTGATGAGAAGCCCGCGCACCACAACGAAGAGTAGACCCCGCTCGTCGCAACTAGAGAAAGCCTGCGCGCAGCAACGAAGACCCAACGCAGCCAAAAATAAATAAATAAACTTATTTTTAAAAAAAAACACAAAAAAGACCAAAAATCCACCTGCCACTTCTGAGGTGCTGGGAGCAAAATCAGGGTCCTGCACATGATCCCTGCACACAGCACCACCAAGGGGGTGGGCGGACCAACTAAGCCACCCTTCTGGCCCAGCCCACGGGTCAGCCTCTACCCTCACCCCATTTAAGGAACGAGCTTGCCCCTTTCTCTGGGAGCGAGCAAGGGAAACTGTTACTGGTTTTTCACTCTCTTGTGCTGCAGCACGAGTCCCAGTAAAGCCTTGCCTGAATTTCTCATCTGGCCTCTTCTCAATTTCTATCGATTAAAGGGTCCAAGAACCTGGGTCAGTAACACAAGGACTGGCTCCTTCCTGAGGGCCTCGGACACCTTTAAGGAATTTGGGCTTATCCTGAAGATATTGGGGGAATCGGGAAATTTACATGAGGCTGTGACATGATTAGATTTAGATTTTGAACACTTACTTGGGCAGCCAGTGCGGGGTGGACCCATGCAGTGGACTCCAGGCAGGCAGGAGCCAAGCCAGGGCTGCTGCCCTCAACCCAGCCAGACAAGATATGGGCCAGATTTCTTGGGATGGAAGGAAACATGGTGGAGGACAATGGGACATAGGGGCAGATTTATCGTGACGGTTATGATGCTTAAATTAGGCAAGAGTCCCTTCCAAGGCCCTGGGAGGGGACCTAGCAAGGTGTTCACAGGGACATAGCATTTCCTAAATTTCCAACATCAGACATTTTTGTATGTTTTCTTAGAAAGACCCCTCCAAAACAAGATGTATGATTCAGACACAGGGAGGCTGAGGTTCAGAGATGTTAAATGACAATGACATTGGAGCGGGTCTGGGAAAGAGAAGCTGAGAGAAGCAGGACAGACAATACGGAAATGTTGCCTTTTTAAACTAAATGTTCTATGGTATGTTGTGGAGATCAAACAGAGACAAGGTCTGGAGAAGACTTTCTGTGACATCAGCCCCTTTCTCCATTAGTGGCGTGCTCCTTCAACCTCTGTCCTTCCGTAACAGTCAGTTATTTTGTTCTCAGTGTTAAACAGATTCCACAGCACAAATCCTTGCAGACCTTATTTGACTGGAGGATTTCAATATTTTACATTTATCTTTGTAAAGCCAAGGGCAACTTCATAACTTTCTTGGGGGGTTTTGTATGAAGCTGTTACATGTAGGGATAAGGTGAAAAAAATAAATCCTAGATCCTTGTCCTTTCAAGTTAGGTGTTTTGTTGTTTAAATGAACTTCGTGTGTGTGTGTGTGTGTGTGTGTGTGTGTGTGTCTGTGTGAGGGGGTGGGGGTGAAGGAAGGGTGACGGGGAGGAGAAGGAAGAGGGGGAGATATATAGCCATGTGGTGGGGTAGAAAGAACACTGGACAAGGTGTTAGAATACTTGAACCCATAAGCTCTGTGGTCCTGATGGATGAACCTCTGAACCTTTTAAGGTCTTGGTTTCTTCTTGAGTCAAATAAGAGAGTCGAATTAGATGCTCTAGAAGCTCTGTTCGTATTCTAAGAGTCTAAGTTTCATGTAAGTCAAATCTTATTTAATATTCACCCAAGGAGTTTCACTTTTTACCAGATTGACTGTTTCCTAAAGAAGTTACACCTATACTTGGCTTTACCAGAATATTCAATATGCCCTTCACATACCACCTCTCAAAGGAAATCTAACAGTCAGCAATCCTGCTCTCTTGTCCTGAAATATGAAATGACTGAAGCTTAGAGTTGCTTGGCCAGCCTTCCTCTTCCATCACCTCCTCCCACGTGATTGATTGCTAAGCCTCTTCTATATTTCATAGATGTTGGCAAGTCGGGTTCTCAGAAAGTTCAGAAGGGGAAGAATGAATTGAATTATCCTATTTCTAAGAGCATATCTGAATGCTGAAGCTTTTTAAGGAGCAAAGGATGATCATAGAACCAACTGGCCCATTTTACACAAAGCATTGGCTATGCATTAAAGGAAAGACCCATAAAACATGAGAGAAGGCTCTTGGCCAAACTGAACCTTCGATACTAAGCAATTAAAAATGAGTTCCTTGTTAGTTAAAATGTCACAGCATCATAACATTTTTATGTGATATCCTGAAGAATGGGTAGCGAGAGGAAATTTTATTGCAGATTTTTGCAACGTAGTGTTTTTTTTTTAATATTTTATTTATTTATTTATTTATTTATTTATTTATTTATTTATTTATTTATTTTCTTTCCTTTTTTGGGGGAGGCTGCATCGGGTCTTCATTGCAGCACGTGGGCTTCTCTCTAGTTGTGGAATGGGTTTTTTTTCCTCTCTCTCATTGAGGTGTGCGAGCTCAGTAGTTGTGGCATGCGGGCTTAGTTGCCCTGTGGCATGTGGGATCTTAGTTCCCCGACCAGGGATTGAACCAAGTCGCCTGCATTGGAAGGCGGATTCTTTACGACTGGACCACCAGGGAAGTCCCTGCAACGTCGTTTTTTAAGAGTATTTCTATGTAAATTATATAAAACATCCATAATTTACTAACATACACCCTTTTCACTCTGGTCAGGATTTTGGTGAGCTCTTCTTTAATGTTTAGCTACAAATTTATTCTCTTGTCCATGCCCACTGTGAAGGTAGCATGCACACACTGCTAAACATTATAGAACAATGGCTTGGAATTTCTGGTACATTCATGGCAAGTTTAAAAGAAACCAAAACATCAGACCACTGCTTTCTCACTTCCCAATTGACCATTTCTTTCCCATACTTCCCCCACAGGTCTCACACACATTGTAGCAGATGTAGTCAGCACCCTGCCCATATCCTACTGGTAATTAGAAAACTTAATGGGAAAGCCTGCAACTCTACACAGAGGGCTTTTTTCTGACTATAGGAGAAAAGGAGCAAGAAGTGCTGGAGAGACAATGACCCTCAAAGCAGCATTCAACCAATGTTGGAGAAAGAGTACATGAATAAATACCCAGTTTCCACATCTCTCAAGTGGAATAACTTGAAGGTGTGTTGCATACAATGGTAACTGGCTTGATAATACACCTTTTATTGTCTTCTCTTTTCTCCTTCTCTTTTCTGTCTTATTTCCCCAAACTTCTGCCGGTACTTCCTGAGTGCACCTCCCAGACAAACTACTTGTACTCAAAATCTTATCTCTGCATCAACTTCTTGGAAACCCCAAACCAAAGTCTAACCCATGGTTTCCATAACCACTAAATGTTCTCAGCTTCTAAGATATTGGAACTGAAAGGCACCTCACAGTCCTATTAGACAACCCTGATAGGTTTGATTTTCATATGGAAACACTGAGATCCAGACAGACTGACCCCAAGGTCACATAAGCAGTCAATGGCAAAGAGTAAATACCTTGAGCCCCCCAGGGCTCTATTTGGAGAGTGAGACTTAAATCTGGCTAAGGACCAAGGACATTTTTGAACCAAAATACTACTTTTAGCAGAAGTCTGTGGCAGGATTTGAAGTGAAGAATAGAAAAAGTCCATGGTGATATGCTGAGTGTAAGAGAACAAAAAATTAAGAGGATGATATATTCTGTGAGGGTGACAGGAGTTATAGAGAAAGGTATCATTATTAGTTAAGGAGAGCTGAGAAGATACAGGAAAATCTTCATCAGAGCTAAGGGAACATCCCCATCCTCTTCAACTCTCAAACTCCTACCACTCAATATTTTGAATGTATATGAAAAATATGGTAAGTCTTCCCACCTTTGGGAGAACAACCCTTTCAAGCCCCAGACCCTTGGATGATAGTAGAAAAACCCCTTTCTCTGTACTCTGCTTTTGGTCAGCAGGGTCAAGGTTTTGCTCTTCATCTTCTGTTGGAATTTGGCCCTTGACTTTGACAATTTCAGCTGTTGCTGTAGGAAGTAAACCTAGAGCCAAACAGACACCAGAGAACCTTTAAAAAATAAGACCCTGACCTATTTTAAAAGTGCCTTATGAAGCACATAGTCATCTTAAATGACACTGTAGAAGAGAAAGCATGCCTCAAAACAGTTTGTGAGCAAATATAAGTATTATTCTATGTGTGCGTTCGTTCTCATTTGTCCAAACGTCCACATTCCTTTGATGTGAGATCTCTCTGAGGGCTTGACGTATTAAAGCAATCCTGCAATTTATCGACTAATAATAACACCTTCAAAGGAACGTAATATACTTAATGGCACCTCATCAAGTTTTTAATTTATTTTATTCCTCTAAAGTTTCAAGAGACAAATTGGAGACAAATAATTAGTATTATTTGATTCAAGTCTTGATCTTGGCTGTTATGAATAAAGAGCAGCCTTTGAGTTTATGTTCAAGGTCAAAATATGGAAGATTACATTTATTCCGAGATGCCTTTCAAACATAGGTTTCTAGGGTGGGTGTGGGGTAGGCAGAATAATGCCCCCCCCAATGATATTCACATTCTAGTCCCCCAACCTGTGAATATGTTACTTTACACGGTAGAAAGGACTTTGCAGTTGTGATTAAATTAGGGCTCTTGAGATGAAGAGATTATCCTGGATTATCCAGATGGGCCAATGTAATCACAAGGGTACTTATAAGAGGGAAGTGAGAAGGTCAAGTCAGAGAGGAAGGAGATGTGATGACAGAAGCAGAAGTTGCAGTGATCCCATTGCAAACAAAGAACCAGGAGCCAAGGAACGCTGGTCTCCAGAAGCTGGAAAAGGCAAGGACATGGATTCTCCCCAAGAACCTCTAGAAGGAACCAACTCTGCCTTTATCCCATTGAGACTGATTTTGGTCTTCTGATCTCCAGAACTGGAAAGCATAAATTTGTGTTTCTTTAAGCCACTAAATTTGTGATAATTTGTTACATGAGCAACAGGAAACTAATATAAGGGGTATGTGAAAGTATTAATGCTGAACAATCTACCAAGGGGTTCCTTCAACCTGTGCCGTGCATTCTAATTTGCCCAATCTCAGGGCAGCAGGGTGGAGCGGAAAAAGCAAAGCCTTAGATCAATCAGACATCCTCTGAGTTCCAATCCTGGCTCTGCCCCTTACTGTCTGTGTGCTTTTGGGCTGGTTATTTCACCTCCTTGAGCCTTAACTGTCTCATAGGTAGAGCAGTGGTTGTCTGCATTTCAGATCCGATAGAATTACTTCTCTATGGCAACAGCAATAAATCATCCAGCTAGAATAAAGGTACCAGTAGGTTGTCGTGAGGTTTAAATGAGATGATGTGTATAAGGGGTCTATGCAGTGTTTATTTTACAGCAGATGCTCAACAGAGGCCAGTTCTCTTTACTTCACCTCAACCTTGCACAGCAGAGGTGGATCCCACAGGGAGCTTTCTAAAATGCAGGTGTATGAATCTCATCATCAATACCTTCCTGCCTCAACTGGGAGAACATCAAAACTTCTTATCAGGGTTTATAAGATGCCTTTTGATTTTTAATGGCATTATTGAGACACAATTTACATACCATAAAATCCACCCACTTTGTGTACAATTCAATGAATTTTAGTATATTTACAGAGTTGTACAACCATCACCACAATCTAATTTTTGAACACTTCCAACATTCTAAAAAGAAAACAAGTGCCCGTTTACCATCACTCCTTATTCTCACCCTAGCCCTACACAGCCACAAGCTATATTCCCTCAGATGGATTCCAAATGCGGTTCACCCTTGCCTCAAGAAGAAAATTTCACTATTTAAGCAAATAGACACTCACAAGCTTACTGGCCATCACTTCAAAATTCTATATCAGCTTTTCTCAAAAATGAAAAAACAGGGTCTTTTTTCTATCCCTGAAGGGACCTGGGTTTTATTGGTTAGAACTTCCAGTATTACAGGGAACTGAAGTTTAAAGGGTACACTTTCAAATCATGATTTTTCAAGAATGTACAAATTTAAATGCTCCCCTTCTCACTTCTCCTCCCCAGCCCCACTCCAAAACTCTGGTCTCAGTGGTGAGAAGGCCCACTGTTCTAGAGATGAATATACATGGACCCAAAGTCCCCGGGGGCCCATCAGCTCCCTAGTGCATGGAGGGTGGTTCCCATCCCCCTTCCCCTTCCCTCCATACCACATAGGTGTCTTCAGTAATCTGAGGGCCAGATCCTTTTCATTTTGCCTACCCCAGGCTTCTAGGTGGTCTGTTGTATTGTTGCTGGTGGGCCTGGCTTTTGTCACTGGGGGAATGGGTTCCCTGGGTATAAGTTTGGGCAGGAAATTTCTACCCGGGGCAGTAGGGGATGTCGTAAGCCACAGGGTGGCCAAACCTGCATCTGTGAGAGAATCTGAAGTCTAAGTACTGACAAGAACACAGGTAAAGTGTGATGTCCAAAGAGGTCAAGAGATGAGTTTCAGGCCCTGGAATACCAGGAGCACCAGGCTAGCATTGGGAGAAGATGAAATCAGAGACGAAACAAGTGAAAGTGAGACAGGCTGGGACCTGGGACCCTTTGCTGCAGTGCTTGCACCTGGATAAACATCTCCTCCAACAAGAAAATACAAAGAAACTAGAAGGGACTAAAAACAACTGTGCGCATGCAGCAGTTGGGGCAAATTATAGACAACAAGATACAAAAAGACTAAGAACTCAACCGCCACTTCTGAAGAGCCAGGAGCAAAAGCAGGTAAGGAATCAGCTCGCCCCGTCCCGCTCCCTGAGTGAGCAAGCAAGGGAACCTGTTACGTGTTCTAGCTCCCTCCTGATCAATTTCTGTTGACTGAGGAGGCCAAAGAACCCTGGCTGGTAACAAAAGGCATCCCAAAATATTTCCTCCAGCACCAGCCACTCTGGCATGTGAATGCATTAGGTTAACTCCAAGGGCCAGGGCAGAGCACATGGGCTCAAAATAGTGGATGGACTGCACTGAAGAACAAGAAATATCTCTTCATGACTGTTCCAGCCACGTCCATTCTATTACTGATCATTCTACGGATCATTTCTATACAGTTTCAATTCACAGAGATGTGGTTTAGAAGACAACTTTTGCAATGATCGTTGTTTTTGTCATTCTTAGATTCATGCCCATGAACTACCCATAGCATAAAATGGGAAACATGTATATGGCATCCAAAATCTTAATGCTTTACCGCCTGTCATCATAATACTACTGGCCAAAAAATGGGATGGGAGAAGAATGGCTTTGGGGAGGATTAATTGAACTTCTAAAATATGCTGGGCACTTAGGTCCTCTTCTTTTGGATTTAATATTTAAATAACTTGATACAGTTATTAGACAAATTGGGTCTGTAAACATCTACCAGGATAAATAGGGGTACATCCTTTTCTACCTTGCCATAGTTTGGATTTTCTTTTTTTTTTAAATCAGAAATGAGGAGTGAACTTAAGAAGTAACTGCACCTGGGACTTCCCTGGTGGCGCAGTTGTTAAGAATCTACCTGCCAATGCAGGGGACACGGGTTTGAGCCCTGGTCCGGGAAGATCCCACATGTCACAGAGCAACTAAGCCGGTGCGCCACAACTACTGAGCCTGCACTCTAGAGCCCATGAGTCACAACTACTGAGCCTGTGTGCCACAACTACTGAAGCTGGCACTCCTAGAGCCTTTGCTCTGCAACAAGAGAAGCCACCGCAATGAGAAGCCCACGCACCACAACAAAGAGCTGTCCCTGCTCGCCGCAACTAGAGAAAGCCTGCACGCGGCAACGAAGACCCAACGCAGCCAAAAATAAATAAATTTATTTTTAAAAAAAAGTAGTAACTGCACCTGTTGGCTAATTATTGTGAGAAAGAGAAGTTCAGCTTCAACTAGGCTACAACTGAAATAATTGTATTTGGCAGCCGGTCCCTCATGTTTAAGTGTACAATATTTAATTATCCAACCACAGATAGCACCTTCAGCTACTTATGGGTGCACTTTGCAAGTGACTCATCCAATAAGGTTCACTGGGGTGCAGTTATAACCAGAATCAGATGTTCCACAGAAGTAATATTATGTTTATTTTATGCTGGAGACAAGTGGATTGTAACATCTGCTCTTGACGTTTTTAAAGCAAATTTTTGACTTGATTTTTTTTTTGTGCAGGGTTCTGAGTTCTCAAATATATGTCTAAGTACTCAAGCGTATACACATTTTTTGTTGAGTATCAAAATGTTGGTTGTACCCCCTAGTTATATCTGTAGCTCACTTATGAGAGTAAATAGGGAGACCCTCCATAGGGGAGAGAATACAAGACCAGTTGCTAAATTTTCATAGCTGAACGTCAACTCTGCAGTCAGCACATCAGGAATCTAAAGCATCTGGCTCTTTCTTTTATCAGCAACATAGAAATAGGCACTCAGGCTCTTATTAGAAAAGTCAAGTATGAATTCCCTGCAATCTAATACTCACCAAAGACTCAGGCGAGACATCTGACTTTGAGAGAGGCAGCCTAGAAAAACGAACTCTGCTTTTCCAGGTCAGAGCATCTCAATGCTGGCTTCACACTAGGATCACCTGGGGTGCTTTAAAAATACTTATGCCAGAGTCCTACCCTGAACATTTGATTTAGAATGTTTTAAAGGTTTCCTGGGGTCGTGAACCACTATTCTAGAACCTTGCTTCTCCAAGTGTGGATCATGGACCAGAAGCAGTTAGCATCTCCTGGGAGACTGTTAGAAATGAAGTGCTTTGAGCCCCACTCCAGGCCGGCTGAATCAGCATCTGCTATTAACAAGGTTCTCAGGTGATTCTAATGCATCTGCAAGTTCGAGAATCACTTTTTAAAAGAAGGTTCTAGGAGTTCTTCATATTGCCAGCTTATCACAAAGCAGCCCACCAGCAGACCTCTCTGGTGAAATGCCTTAACTGAGCCCCAGCTTCATGATTTGCCTGAAGATCAGTATAGTCCATTAGTGTCAACCATACAGTTCTCACCAAAGACATTTTTCCCATGATATGCCCAATATTCCTTAATCAAGAACCCATGCAATGAAAGTCCTCTTACACTTTAATGACAGAAAAAGCTCATGTCACCACATGCATTTAGTTCCTACTTACATATAATTTTAAAGCCTGTAGACAGTCTAATTCAAGAAAATCTCTGAAAATTTTAGGTGTTCTATATAAATGGGCTTGGTGGTACTCTTATTTCATAAACTAAATCTCTGTGGAGGCCACAGAGTTATAAAATCATTCCAATAATTATGTAAACTACTTCATTTCTTTGGCCATCAATAACGGTCCATAGGAATTTCGAGAGATGGCATCCTTGTTAAGTCATTAAAACACGTACCCAAGTAACCATTAGTGGATGCACCTGGAATGCTCTCCACTTGCTTTAATACCCATCTCCCTGCCACTCAACTGCAAGTCAGTGGTGAGAAGTGGGAAGAGTATAGACTAATGGTTCTTCAAGTGCGGTCCCAGGACTAGCAACATCACCTGAGAACTTCTTAGAAGTACAAGTTGTCAGGTCACACCCAGACCTACTGAATCAGAAACTCTAGGGGTGGAATTCAGCAGTATATATTTTAACAAGGTCCTAAGTGATTCCAATGTATGTGTGATTTGAAAACCACTGGGAGCATTCAGTGTGAGGTGAGCTCACAGAATTTTCATTTCTAACAATTTCCCAGGTGAAGCTGATCAGTAAACTAAAAAACTGTTGAAGAGCACCGAGAGAGAAAACAGCATAAACATTATTTAAAGCCATTTTAGGGGGCTTTTAAAAAAATTCTAAGAATTTTAGTTTATTTTTCAAAAACTCAAAAATAGGCCATCTTGAGTTCAGTGTCCTGTGAGGAGCTTCAGCGCATGTCCTGAGCTGAGGTGTTGGCTCAGCCGTTTCAAAAGGAACTCTGGTCTGAAGGGCTGGGGCAAGGCCTCTGCACTGGGCCCGCTATGAGCAACGGAAACAGACTAAGCACAAAGCGAAAAAAGTTGGAAGGGCTAGGCCTGAAGTGAGATAGCCAGATTTATATCCTTTCCAGATGAAATGTGGATCCTCTAGAAACAGGAGCCGTGTGGCTGACAGCATCTTGGTGCTCCAGCCGGGTGTCAAGCCTGACCCTCTGGGGCGGGAGAGCCAAGTTCAGGACAATGGACCACCAGAGACCTCTCAGCCCCACATAATATCAATCGGTAAGAGCTCTCCCAGAGATCTCTGTCTCAATGCTAAGACTCCGCTCCACTCAATGACCAGCAAGCTCCAGTGCTGGACACCCCATGACAAACAACTAGAAATACAAGAAAACATACCCACCCATTAGCAGAGAGGCTGCCTAAAATCATACTAAGTTCACAGACACCCCAAAACACACCACCGGACATGGTCCTGCCCACCAGAAAGACAAGATCCAGCCTCATCCACCAGAACACAGGCACCAGTCCCCTCCACCAGGAAGCCTACACAACCCACTGAACCAACCTTACCCACTGGAGGCAGATGCCCAAAACAACAGAAATACAACCTACAGCCTGCGAAAAGGAAACCCTAAGCACAGTAAATTAAGCAAAATGAGAAGACAGAGAAATACACAGCAGATGAAGGAGCAAGGTAAAAACCCACCAGACCAAACAAATGAAGAGGAAATAGGCAGTCTACCTGAAAAAGAATTCAGAATAATGATAGTAAAGATGATCCAAAATCTTGGAAATAGAATGGAGAAAATACAAGAAACGTTTAACAAGGACCTAGAAGAACTAAAGAGCAAACAAACAATGATGAACAACACAATAAATGAAATTAAAAATTCTCTAGAAGGAATCAATAGCAGAATAACTGAGGCAGAAGAACGGATAAGTGACCTGGAAGATAAAATGGTGGAAATAACTACCACAGAGCAGAATAAAGAAAAAAGGATGAAAAGAATTGAGGACACTCTCAGAGACCTCTGGGACAACATTAAATGCGCTGACATTCACATTATAGGGGTCCCAGAAGAGGAAGAGAAAAAGAAAGGGACTGAGAAAATATTTGAAGAGATTATAGTTGAAAACTTCCCTAATATGGGAAAGGAAATAGTCAATCAAGTCCAGGAAGTGCAGAGAGTCCCAACAGGATAAATCCAAGGAGAAACACACCAAGACACATATTAATCAAACTATAAAAAACTAAATACAAAGAAAAAATATTAAAATAGTTATGCACCCAACATAGGAGCACCTCAATACATAAGGCAAATGATAACAGCCATAAAAGGGGAAATCAACAGTAACACAAACATAGTAGGGGACGTTAACACCCCACTTTCACCAATGGACAGATCATCCAAAATGAAAATAAATAAGGAAACACAAGCTTTAAATGACACATTAAACAAGACAGACTTAATTGATATTTATAGGGCATTCCATCCCAAAACAACAGAAGACACTTTCTTCTCAAGTGCTCATGGAACATTCTCCAGGATACACCATATCTTGGGTCACAAATCAAGCCTTAGTAAATTTAAGAAAATTGAAATAGTACCAAGTATCTTTTCCGACCACAATGCTAAGAGACTAGATATCAATTACAGGGGAAAAAAAACTGTAAAAAATACAAACACATGGAAGCTAAACAATATGCTACTAAATAACCAAGAGATCACTGAAGAAATCAAAGAGGAAATTAAAAAATACCTAGAAACAAGTGACAATGAAAACACAATGACCCAAAACCTATGGGATGCAGCAAAAGCAGTTCTAAGAGGGAAGTTTATAGCAATACAATCCTACCTCAAGAAACAAGAAAAATCTCAAATAAACAACCTAAACTTACACCTAAAGCAATTAGAGAAAGAAGAACAAAAAAACCCAAGATTAGCAGAAGGAAAGAAATCATAAAGATCAGATCAGAAATAAATGAAAAAGGAATGAATGAAACGATCGCAAAGATCAATAAAACTAAAAGCTGGTTCTTTAAGAAGATAAACAAAATTGATAAACCATTAGCCAGACTCATCAAGAAAAAAAGGGAGAAGACTCCAATCAACAGAATTAGAAATGAAAAAGGAGAAGTAACAACTGACACTGCAGAAATACAAAGTATCATGAAAGATTACTACAAGCTATTATATGCCAATAAAATGGACAACCTGGAAGAAATGGAAAAATTCTTAGAAATGCACAACTTTCCGAGACTGAACCAGGAAGAAATAGAAAATATAAACAGACCAATCACAAGCACTAAAATCGAAACTGTGATTAAAAATCTTCCAACAAACAAAAGCCCAGGACCAGATGCCTTCACAGGCGAATTCTATCAAACATTTAGAGAAGAGCTTACATCTATCCTTCTTAAACTCTTCCAAAATATAGCAGAGGGAGGAACACTCCCAAACTCATTCTACGAGGCCACCATCACCCTGATACCAAAACCAGACAACGATGTCACAAGAAAAGAAAACTACAGGCCAATATCACTGATGAACATAGATGCAAAAATCCTCAACAAAATACTAGCAAACAGAATCCAGCAGCACATTAAAAGGATCATACACCATGATCAAGAGGGGTTTATCCCAGGAAAGCAAGGATTCTTCAATATACGCAAATCAATCAATGTGATACACCATAATAACAAATAGAAGGATTAAAACAAATGATAATTTCAATAGATGCACAAAAAGCTTTCGACAAAATTCAACACCAATTTATGATTAAAAACTCTCCAGAAAGTAGGCATAGAGGAAACTTACCTCAACATAACAAAGGCCATATATGACAAACCCACAGCTAACATCGTTCTCAATGGTGAAAAACTGAAACAATTTCCACTAAGATCAGGAACAAGACAAGGCTGCCCACTCTCACTGCTATTATTCAACATAGTTTTGGAAGTTTTAGCCATAGCAATCAGAGAAGAAAAAGAAATAAAAGGAATCCAAATCGGAAAAGAAGAAGTAAAACTGTCACTGTTTACAGGTGACATGATACTATACATAGGGAATCCTAAAGATGCTACCAGAAAACTACTAGAGCTAATCAATGGATTTGGTAAAGTAGCAGGATACAAAATTAATGCACAGAAATCTCTTGCATCCCTATACACTAATAATGAAAAATCTGAAAGAGAAATTAAGGAAATACTCCCATTTACCACTGCAACAAAAAGAATAAAATACCTAGGAATAAACCCACCTAAGGAGACAGAAGACCTGTATGCAGAAAACTATATGACACTGATGAAAGAAATTAAAGATGATACAAACAGATGCAGAGATATACCATGTTCTTGGATTGGAAGAATCAACATTGTGAAAATGACTATACTACCCAAAGCAATCTACAGATTCAATGCAATCCCTATCAAACTACCAATGACATTTTTCACAGAACTAGAACAAAAAATTTCACAATTTATATGGAAACACAAAAGACCCCGAATAGCCAAAGCAATCTTGAGAAAAAAAAACAGAGCTGGAGGAATCAGTCTCCCTGACTTCAGACTATACTACAAAGCTACAGTAATCAAGACAGTATGGTACTGGCAGAAAAACAGAAATACAGATCAATGGAGCGCGATAGAAAGCCCAGAGATAAACCCACACACATATGGTCACCTTATCTTTGATAAAGGAGGCAAGAATATACAATGGAGAAAAAACATCCCCTTCAATAAGTGGTGCTGGGAATTCTGGACAGCTACATGTAAAGGAATGAAATTAGAACACTCCCTAACACCATACACAAAAATAAACTCAAAATGGATTAAAGACCTAAATGTAAGGGTAGACACTATCAAACTCTTAGAGGAAAACATAGGCAGAACACTCTATGACATAAATCACAGCAAGATTCTTTTTGACCCACTTCCTAGAGAAATGGAAATAAAAACAAAAATATACAAATGGGACTTAATGAAACTTAAAAGCTTTTGCACAGCAAAGGAAACCATAAACAAGACGAAAAGACAACCCTCAGAATGGGAGAAAATATTTGCAAACGAAGCAAGTGACAAAGGGTTAATCTCCAAAATATACAAGCAGATCATGCAGCTCAATATCAAAAAGCAAACAACCCAGTCCAAAAATGGGAAGAAGATCTAAGTAGACATTTCTCCAAAGAAGATATACAGATTGCCAACAAACACATGAAAGGATGCTCAACATCACTAATCATCAGAGAAATGCAAATCAAAACTACAATGAGGTATCACCTCACATTGGTCAGAATGGCCATCATCAAAAAATCTACAAACAGTAAATGCTGGAGAGCGTGTGGAGAAAAGGAAACCCTCTTGTGCTGTTAGTGGGAACATAAATTAATACAGCCACTATGGAGAACAGTACGGAGGTTCCTTCAAAAACTAAAAATAAAACTACCATACGACCCAGGAATCCCACTACTGGGCATATACCCTGAGAAAACCATAATTCAAAAAGAGTCATGTACCACAGTGTTCATTGCAGCACTATTTACAATAGCCAGGACGTGGAAGCAATCTAAGTGCCCATCGACAGATGAATGGATAAAGAAGATGTGGCACATATATACAATGGAATATTACTCAGCCATAAAAAGAATGAAACTGAGTTATTTGTAGTGAGGCGGATGGACCTAGAGTCTGTCATACAGAGTGAAGTAAGTCAGAAAGAGAAAAATACCGTATGCTAACATGTATATATGGAATTTAAAAAAATGGTTCTGAAGAACCTAGGGGCAGGAGAGGAATAAAGACGCAGACATAGAGAATGGACTTGAGGACATGGGGAGGGAAAACTGTAAGCTGGGACGAAGTGAGAGAGTGGCACTGACATATATACACTACCAAATGTAAAATAGGTAGTTAGTGGGAAGTAGCTGCATAGTACAGGGAGATCAGCTTGGTGCTTTGTGACCACCTAGAGGGGTGGGATAGGGAGAGTGGGAGGGAGACGCAAGAGGGAAGGGATATATGTATATGTATAGCTGATTCACTTTGTTATACAGAAGAAACTAACACAACACTGTAAAGCAATTATATTCCAATAAAGATGTTAAACAAATAAAGTCTAGAGAAAGAATGCTTGGTTTTAGGTAAAGTTTCGGGAGAATGAGAAAAAAGTGGGTAATCCCTTACAAAGGAGTATTTTCAATAAAGGCCTTCCCCCTCAACTAGTAAACCCCGGCTTGTATAGTACATATACACATACATAATGTTGATAATCACCAGTTTATTATTAAATGTCTTCTGGATGATTGATACTATATGGTGAACTTCCCAGGGAAAGAAAAGGAAAAAGAAAAGAAGAATAAAAAGAAAGAGAAGCAAAAAAAAAAAAAAAAACCCAAAAAACAAAAAACTTGAAAATAAAGAGAAAAAATGTTTGTCCTATTTGTTCAGACAACGGCTCCTTCGAAGCCGCTGTTTTCTAAGAAATTCTACCTCAGGTTTGTAAGGGCTCAGGTACTAACATTATAATTTTGGTAGAGAAGTTATCTCCTGAATTATCATTTAGCAAATGGAATGTGGTGAAAGGAATATGAAATTCCATGAAAGATAATGAGTTTGAGTGGAAATCATGGAAGCCAGAGGTCACCTTCCCCTCAGGTTATCCTCTCTGAAGGATTTCTGTAATTCTAGTGAGTGGAGCACAGATTCCCCAAAGCCAATATGAAGTCTGCTCTGCCAGATTTGGAAATCGCAGCACCCAGGGCTCTGCCCCTACAACCAACTCCAGAACCTCTGCTCAGGCATCTGTTGGCTCTTGGCAAAACAGGGCTTCCTGTTCTCAAGATAATGTTTAAAATGGCTCATAAAAGGTTTTTTGGACATAACCAGTCCTTGCAAAGCAATATTTTGATGATTAAACTGTAAATAAATCAGAAACATATGGAGCTAATTTCCCTTGGGTTTGGCAAAACACACTTTGGACTTTATTCCGTCCAGAATATTTGAAGGATGGTTTCAAGTGTTTGTGGAATCAAACATGGCTTCATTTTCCCCAGTTCCCTTTCAGGCCAAGGCAGTTTAAGAACAAGACAAAGATTCCTTAAGGTTCCTCTGTCTTCGCCTTTGTTCCTAAATTACCAGATGCAGAAACAAATGCAGAATTTGTTCACCTAAGAGTCACAGTTGACTATCTAGTACAGTTGCCAGCAGCATTGCAACTCTCTCTCTTTTGGTTTCAGAATAGTTCAAGAGGTTTCTTTTTAATTTACAAAGGAAGGGTTTCAGACTTGGGTTATTTCAAAGAATAGAAACTCCCCTGTAGGTGAACTCTTTCCCACTTACCTACAGAGATCCAAGCTATCTGTTCTCGAAACATCTGGCCTTTGAGCTCTGTGGGCAGAAGCGTTTTTGATGGGAGTTCACAGCTCTGTAGGGCACTTTCCCGGTGGCCAGAAAGAATGCTCATCTTCTGGACATCTTGGGGGAGCATTTTAGAAAGAAAGAAGGAGCCCAAGATTCCGACAGGAGTTTTTTTTTTCCCGTTTTATATTGTTTAAAAGTTTTTTAATATAATAAACAGCTCTGGCACTTCTTAAATGAAACACCCTCTGTTTTTGGATACTATTCTATCTCCAGGCACAGTACTACTAGGAGTCCTGTGGAAATAACACTTAATACCTAAGTGTTGAGGGAATGTTTAATTTCTTAATGTCTCAAGGACATAGGCAAATAAGTCTCGATGATACAGATTTGGGAAACAATGAGAGACTTTATATCTTTACAAAAGTTCAAAGGTAACTGATATCCAAGATGAAACACAAAACAAGGATCATGTTATTTTATGCCAGGTTATCCAAATCTAATACACAAATAGCATAATCATGTTTCCTCTGTTAATGAGAACATCTGTAAATAAACCATAACATTATTAATGTGAAATGTAAGACTGATTAAGAGAACGATTCTTCTTTTTTAAATTGAAGTATAATTGACTTATTATATTAGCTTCAGGTGTACAACATAGTGATTCAATATTTTTATACATTGCAAAATAATCACCACGATAAGTATAGTTACCATCTGTCACCATGCAATGTTATTACAATATCATTGACTATAGTCCCCATGACTCATTTATTTTGTAACTGGAAGTTTGTACCTTTTATTCTCCCTCACCTATTTCACTCATCGCCCCATGGCAACCACGAGTTTTGTTCTCTGTATCTATGAGTCTGTTTCTGTTTTGTTATGTTTGTTTATTTGTTTTATTAGACTCCATATATAAATGAAATCATAGGATATTTGTCTTTGTCTGTCTGACTTATTTCACTCAGCATAATACCCTCTAGATCTATCCATGTTGTTAGAGATGGCAAAATTTAATTCTTCTTTATGGCTGAGTAATATTCAAAGAATAATTTTTCTTAAGTAACATGTATTACATTCTAGGAATCCTTGAAATGTTCAAACTTTTTAAATTAAACAGCACAATATAACATAACATAAAGTGTCCAATTTCTGCAGTTACCAAGTAAGTTTACCCCTCTGCAACATAAAAAGACAAAAAAGAATAAAACCTAAAAGCTAGGAGAGAAGAACAGCATTCTTGTGGGAGAGAAGAATTTGAACAAAAACATGAAAGTAGGAAAATATGCAGTGTAAAGACAGAATATTGGAAAAAATAACATTAAAAAGAAGAAACTAGAGAACAAGATAGGGTATTATTAACATTAATGCTTCTCTTCCTCTAAGATCTCAAATTCCAAAACTTCTCTCTGTTATTACAACCTCCAGGGTCACTCTGCCTGGGTCTGAATCCTGTTCTGTTGTTTATAAGCAGGGTGTCCTTGAGCAAGTTACTTTACTTCTTTGAGCCTCACTCTCTTCATCTGTAAAATGGGCATAATAGTTCCTGTCTTATAAGGTTCTTGTGAGGATTAAATAAGATCATTTAGCTAGAGCCACTTAACAATACCTGGAGTATAGTGAGTGCTCAAAAATTAAAACCGGCATTTCTGTTCTCGAGCCCCAGCCCTTTATCCCAGTTGAACCTGCTGTTTACCCTTCCTGCAACCGTCCACCCTCAGGCTCTCCTGATTCCAATAGATTATCACCTCCACCTGACTTCAGACTCCTCTCAGACCTCTTCCTCCTCTTTGCCCTCCATGTGCAATCAGTGGCCAAGTCCTGTTGATTCTACTTCCTAAACCATTTGTAATTCACCTCCTCCCCTCCATTCTTCATTGTTACACCTGGTCCAGGCCTTTGTTATTACAAATGTATATCATCACAATATGACATTCGAATCTAACAGACTGGGTTTCTGCCTGTTGTGTGGCCTCAGGCAAGGTCCTTATCCCTCCCTCCCGACCCCAGTTTACATCTCTGCGGAGAGGGGGTTACCACTGTCTTATTTATTTATCTATCTATCTATTTACTTATGTATTTATTTATGTATTTATTTATCTAGCTATTTATTTATTTATGGCTGCGTTGGGTCTTCATTGCTGCACACGGGCTTTCTCTAGTTGCGGGGAGCAGGGGCTACTCTTCGTTGCAGTGTGCGGGCTTCTCATTGTGGTGGCTTCTCCTGTTGCAGAGCACGGGCTCTAGGCACACGGGCTTCAGTAGTTGTGGCTCGCAGGCTCTAGAGCGCAGGCTCAGTAGTTGTGGTGCACGGGCCCAGTTGCTCCGTGGCACATGGGACCTTCCCGGACCAGGGCTCAAACCCGTGTCCCCTGCATTGGCAGACGGATTCTTAACCACTGCACCACCAGGGAAGCCCAACCAGTGTCTTCTTGATATTCACAGTAGCCTTGTTCTATGAAGTCACTGTGAAAACGGAATTAGTGAACACTGAACCATTGTTCCCAGGAGAAATATAGGGTTAGGTTCCTGGGAGCCTCTGGTCACAATGTTTTCATCAACTGATCAATTTATTGTGTCTTATGTGTGGTTCTGTTTAAAGACACCTTGTTTAGTATATATTGTTGATCCATTAACCTTGAACTCATGGCCGACAGCACTACGACATGTCTGAACAAGGCATATCTAACACACATATTGTCTCCCTAGAGCACATCACAGCCTTCTTGCATGGAGGGACACTAGACAGCACTTCAGCACTACACATGGGGACCATTTTCAACAGAGAGATCACCAACAAGAAGCCAAAAAAAAAAAGTGAAAAGCATGAGACTAAACAGACCACAAAAATGACACTTGTTTACAGTATGAGCTGAAACGAAAAGGCAGAGTATCACCTTCTTCAACTTCACTGGGAACGTACATGTGGGGCAACTCTGCACACGTCCATGGATGACTGCGAAAGTACCATGAGTATTGATTTTGGGGTCACAAATAAATTTTAGCGAATAAGCCAGATTTGCAAATACAGAATCTGTGCATAATGAGGATGGACTGTAATTGTACTTGCCTTGAGGTTTGCTGTGCAGATTAAAGGCAATAATCTAAAGAAAATGCTCAGCAGCTACTAGGCACTCAACAAGTGAGATCTATTTATGATCATTACCATTACTCTTAACCACTGTCATGTTCCCCGCCACCCCAACAGCGATGTAACCGCGGGGTGCACTCACCATCTCTCTCCATTCACCCCGCCCTGCATCTAGTTTCAAGCTCCAACCCTGCCATTCTCTGCTTGATATTCAAGTTCTTTCCAATGTTCACCCTCTCCTCCAAAAGAACGGACCTGGCCTCCTGGCCTCACATACAATCCGGGTGTGCCTTCTTCTACGATTTTGCTTCTCACTTACTCCCTCTCCTCTCTTGGAAATGTCCTCTGCCTCCTCACCCTTCACGCTGAAATATACCTATTCAGCCCTCAAGACTCTTGTTAGAAACATTTCTAAAACCCTTTCTAGCTGGAATTAATATTTCCCTCTTTTCAACCTCAATAACCATTTGTTTCTGTTCTCGTGAAGTTGTCATTTTCTCTACTTTGTTAAAACTTGTATGGACATGTTTTATTTCTCTAAATAGATGTGGGTAGATCTGATTCATCTTACCTTGCAAAACTCTTTCCATAACACCCTGTCCTTAGCTGCAGTAGATAGTAAGTGCTTACTGATTAAATATAATAACAGCAACAACAACAAAAACTCCAAGGTAGTTATGTTTTATTTTGTGCTTTACCAAACACATTTTTATTTGAGAAAGTCTACATATGAACAAACCAACTTAAATAAGAGTTCCTAATCTATGTTATTAATTTACATGAAAGCCAAAGGGAACCAATACTGGTTTTCTTAAAATCTGATGGTTTGTTCCTGAGTTTGCATCCTTATCCTTTTTAGCCTTTAGGTCCTTTTTCTGGCAAGTCATGAACCTTAAAATCAGGGCTAAATAATACAGGCACTGATATATTCTGAATTACATCATAGTTCCTTTCAACAGTTCCTTTCTAATAACCCAAACGAGAGTACTTGACACTTAGAGAGCACATTGCATCCAAATAGTTTGAAAGTTGGGCAGACTGATTTGGTGCACTAACCCATTACTTCCCCTGCCTCTGGAATGGATCCTGGTGAAAGAGGAAAGCTACTAGTAATGGAGTGAGTTCTTGTTTGTGCTGAAACGGTACCGGGAAGGATCCGGAGGTATGACCATGATGCTTGGGGAACTGATTCTTTCCTCTTGGGCATTGGAAGCACACCTTATTTTTAAGGAAAAAGGACACAATGGGGTTTTTACAAGTTACTAAATATGTGCTTCTTTGTTCCTCCCAGTATAATTTTTCACCACCATCAGTTGTTTAAAAAGGAAAATCAAGGTACGTGCCTTGCTTGCATGATGTCCTCATGTGCCCTGTGTGGCTCTAGCACCCACACTGCTAACAGGGAGCTACAATGTGCCCCACCAGAGGATGCAAATGGTCCAACTAAAGGGGCAGCTGCGAGTGGGGAGGGGGAGAGGAAGGCAGGGGGGACGCCACCCTTATCCGTGTACACCTGCGAATCACCTGCTCCTCCCCTGACACCACTCTCTCCTTCATGCCTTTTCACGCCTGTGAATTTAGAATAGGCATCAGCTCCCCTCACTTCCCATATTTGTGGGGTCATCTCAGCCACGAGCTGGGCCCCATATCCCTTTCTCTGAAATCAAAGATCTGAAATTTAGGAAGAAAGTGATGTGTACGTATCACTTACAAATCATCTTCCTCTCTATTCACAAATTCTGTTCGTGGAATAAATAAAGGTGCGTGTGTGCACGTGTGTGTACGTGTGTGTGTGTGTAGTTCAGGTAACCATATCACTGAATATCATGGTTCCTACTGAATGGGAACTGGGAAAGTTGGGGACTGACTGAGGAAATTGTGGAAAGTATGCATGACCACGCTGAGCATGGCAGGAACCCGGGTGGTAGGATCAATTTTTGACTTCCTTTAAGAGACGGAATATTGAAAGGAAGTGGGAAACTAGCCCATGAAATGCCATAATCCTTTTGACCTCAGAGGAGCATCTAATCCCAAACAATGTTAAATCCATCCTCCAAGAACAGCTTTCACCATAGAGATGCAACCTTGCTAGGGACAATCTGCTAGTTCTTTGACAGAACACCCAGGTGGAAGTGAAAAACACAAGGTCCTCACTTTCCCTCTTAGTTGAAATATACCTGAAAGTCAAGTTTCTCCTGAATCTTGGCCCAGGTCTACCAGGCTACCTTCCAAGGCATGGTCTCCCTACGGTTATTCAGAGATATCATTTTCCTTTAGACAGATGCCATTTTCTTTTATAAACCTTCTAAATTCCTAGAATAAGAATATACCTTTTAATTAATAGCTGTTATAGGATGAACTGTGTTTCCCCCAAATTCATAAGTTGAAGCCCTAACCCCCAGTACCTCAGAATGTGACTGTATTTGGGGATAGAGCCTAGAAAGAGATAATCAAAGTTAAATGAGGTCATATGGATGGGGTCCAAATCCAATAGGACTGGTGTCCTTATAAGAAGAGGAAAAGACATATGGATGTGCACACACAGAGGAAAAGCCATGAGGACACAGAAAGAAGGTGGCCATCCTCAAGAGAGGCTTCAGCAGACATCAACTCTTCCAACATCTTGATCTTGGACTTCCAGCCTCCAGAGATGTGAGAAAATTAATTTTTGTTGTTTAAGCCACCCCAGCTAGTGGTATTTTGTTACGGAAGCCCTAGTATAATAGTAATTGGTTATTCATTAGCTATGGATTATCCAAAGTGATTTTCTTCTGCATTATTAAGAAGAAAATTCTGTTTCTTAGTAACACACACATTCTTTCCTTTTGGGTCAATTTTCCTTACTACTGTATAGTTATGGACACCTGCCTGTTAGGGCCAGATGGAGTTCAAGTTCTCAGCATTGTGGAGGGGAATGTTCTAAGGGTCTGTCATCTCTCTAGTTTTGACACAGTATCTCGTCTGTTCCTCTCAGTAGCCTTGGGTGTAGGGTAGGAATTGTCATCATTTTATAAATGAGGAAACAGATTCAACTGAGTGATTTGCCCAGGACTGAACTCACAACCAATTCTTTCATTCCCACTCTCTCCGCTGTTTCTCTCACGTTCCACTCTTTTTTTTCCTTTTTCCTTAGCATTATAATATTTCCAAGTTCGGGGTGTTTTTACATTTCAAAATTTGCTTTGTTATTTTTGAATCTAGAATCTTATTTTTCTGTAATTCTACTGGATTTGTTTCTGTTTCTCTTAATTTTAGACATTGGTGTTGTCTTTGCGGTAGGTTTCTTAGAAGAAGTCACTCTACGCTATTCTTCACTCTGCCATTTTATGACCTATCCCAAACGGGATTTTTTATTCAGTTAGTTTCCTTGAGAAACCCAGGAGATACCTAGAGGACCTTTTATGAAATCCCTTCTCTTAACCCCTTCCTTGTACCAGTGGATTCTGAATTTTACAGGAAGCTGAATACCTATGGTATGCAAAAGTAAAGGTCGTTTGACATCTTTACCCTTTAGATTAATTACATGACTATCTTTGGACTTTAGAGTATGTGCTGGGAAGTTTTATGGGAGGCATTAAATCCCTATGTTAGAAGTCTGCAAAGAGAAAATAGAAACACAGTCTTTAAGGGCTTGAACAAGGGTAGCAGATTCTGTACTGTCCCCAGTGGACACTTGGAACTGGGTACTCATGGTCACTACCACCCATCGGCATGAGCTGGCCAAATAGGAGACACCAGTAGGGACTCTGCACTCAGCAAGTTCAGGAGGAGAAAAGGTCAGAGCCACAACTAATAGCAGGGCTGAAGCAGGGAAAACCAAGCCTTCAGCACCAAACTACAATACTTCCCTGGGAAGGTTATCTGAGGCTTTCTAGAGACAAGGGCTACCTTGCCCTTGTTAAACCACCCCTGATGTGGACCCCCAGCAGGACCATCAGGAGTGGTGTGATCCAGGGGTAGGGCACAGAGTCTGGGGACCAATATCCCCCATCTGATGCTGCCACTGATGTCCTGTGTGCCTTAAGCTACTTCAATGGATTCTTCTGTGTAAAACATGGGGATAACAATGTCTCCTCATATAGAGGAATAGACGTGCTAATGACTTAATTCCAGAACATTCTGAGGATCACGAATGTTGATCTAAAGTTGCACAGCAAAGGGGAGGCGGGGATGAAGTGAGAGAGGAGCACTGACTTACATACACTAGCAAATATCAAATAGCTAGCTAGTGGGAAGCAGCCTCATAGCACGGGGAGATCAGATCGGTGCTTTGTGTCCACCTAAAGGGGTGGGATAGGGAGGGTGGGAGGGAGACACAAGAGGGAAAGGATATGGGGATATATGTATACATATAGCTGATTCACTTGGTTGTACAGCAGAAACTAACACAACACTGTGAAGCAATTATACTCCAATAAAGATGTCATAAATAAATAAATAAATAAAGTTGCACAGTATATGCTTTGTCTCTGACATATCAAAAGGTACCATAAGTGATAACAATAGTAACAGCAGATACTGATTATTAGACACTAATAGTGCCAGATACCATACTAGGTGCTGTCGTATTCACACGGTATTTTATTTACCCCCATACAACCTCTGAGGTAAGTACTATCGCTATCCAATTTTACAGAGGAAGAAACTGAGCCTTAGAAAGGTCATGAAACTTCCCCAATGTCACTCACTGAATAGGTGGCAGAATTGGAATTCGAACCCAAGTCAATTGGAACACCAAAAAACTTACGCTCTTAACCAAAGCATCTATATTTCTATGAGAACTGGATTTTCAAGAGCTTCTCAATTTCATACCTTCTGACCAGTTGTCCCATAAACTATTGAACTGTCCCCGAAATGGACATCTAAACTGCAACCTGGCATCTGCACCGCATTTCCCAAACTGTCCCTCACACTGAAAGTAACGTAAAAATCCTCCGTGAAACCACAAGTCCTGGGTCTTGGTGTGAAAAATGTGGGCACCACAATTTAAGCAGATTACCAAATTTTAGAGAATTCGAGAGGAAGAAAGTTCACTCAACACTAAAAGTGTTCAGGGCATCCTGTACTCTTCTGTGATTTAGAAAGCACTGATGGATCTTGTGGTGTCTGGAGGTTACCGTTATGAATTTCCATCCTCATTATATTATTGAAGTGCAGAAACGCAGATTTCCAGCAAGTTTCAACAGATAGAAATCTGGATAAAAGGAACTCACTGTGCTGACATTAATTATTTAAGCGGTGCTTTCTTGAGGGACGACCATGGCTTGCAAAAGGGGCTCCATAAACTGTTTTCTTATATTATGAATATTTATAATTTTATGCTATCGATATTTCAAAAGTGGGCTTTAATTAGAAACCTCGTTATTCTATGCCTTTTGGCTTTGCTGTCATTGTTTAGTTTTGTTTGTTGAGCATCAGAAGATGGGGGTGTCAGGGCCACAGTAGAGAGAGGACTCTAGAAATTCACCGTCAGCTCAGTTTCTTCAACTCCCAAATATGGTCCATGATCTAAAAGATTTAACAACCACTGACTCAAGATCATTTTTATTCCAGTACCCAAATATCCTCTCGCAGTGATAACTGTATCAGTCTAAGGAGTTGTTTATATTAGACACATTCAAATCACATAATTTGCCCAAAACTGGGAGTAGGATGGGAAAGAAGGGAAGGGAAGGGCAGCAGAAACTTGAAAACATCTTTGTAGGCATCATTCTAAGCACATTTTCCCTCTGGTTCTAACATCCTCATATTTTGTTTAGAGCACCTTCTGTGGTCGAGAAGAATAGCAATTAGAAATGAACTCTTCCATCCACCTCATTACAAATAACTGAATTTCGTTTCCTTTTATGGCTGAGTAATATTCCATTGTATATATGTGCCACATCTTCTTTATCCATTCGTCTGTCGATGGACACTTAGGTTGCTATTGTAAATAGAGCTGCAATGAACATTGTGCTACATGACTCTTTTTGAATTATGGTTTTCTCAGGGTATATGCCCAGTAGTGAGACTGCTGGGTCATATGGTAGTTCTATTTTTAGTTTTTTAAGGAACCTCCATACTGTTCTCCATAGCGACTCTATCAATTTACATTCCCACCAACAGTGCAAGAGGGTTCCCTTTTCTTCACATCCTCTCCAGCCTAGACTCTGTCATACAGAGTGAAGTAAGTCAGAAAGAGAAAAACAAATAGCACATGCTAACACATATATATGGAATCTAAAAAAAAAAAAAAGGTTCTGAAGAACCTAGGGGCAGGACAGGAATAAAGATGCAGACGTAGAGAATGGACTTGAGGACATGGGGAGGGGGAAGGGTAAGCTGGGATGAAGTGAGAGAGTAGCATGGACTTATATACACTACCAAATGTAAAATAGATAGCTAGTGGGAAGCAGCCGCATAGCACAGGGAGATCAGCTTGGTGCTTTGTGACCACCTAGAGGGGTGGGATAGGGAGGGTGGGAGGGAGACACCAGAGGGAGTGGATATAGGGATATAAGTATACGTATAGCTGATTCACTTTGTTATACAGCAGAAACTAAAACACCACTGTAAAGCAGTTATACTCCAATAAAGAGGTTAAAAAAAAAAAAAAAGAACTCTTCCAAACTCACGGCCTGCCTATTTCTCAGGTTCTCTAGGACCCAGTAGAAAAAAAAAAAAAAAAAAAGAATCTTATTCATGCCAAGTGTGCTGTTATCAGTTTGCTTATTGATTTTTATCCCCATGTTGCAAACCTCAAAATGCCACAGCCCCAGCTGGGATCCCACCAAACCCATTCCTTTACTTATCCTTTCATTTTCCCAGTCATCTTTCTTTTTGATCCTTGACAACTTCTCCCTGCACCCACCTTCCGGGAATTAACAATTGCCCATTCAATTTTCCCTCTCCTGTCTCTTTAAGTCAGTAACTTCCCTAGGTTCCTAAGCGCTGGCGGCCTCCGCAGGCGTTCAGGACTCCCAGCAAGTCTCCATGGCAGTGAGATTTGCAAGTGAATCTCCCCGATCTGAAAAAATAGCACCAGTTTCCTAATCGATCTCTGACTTCCAGACGGCTACAAGGGCACCAGTGGGTTTCAAGACATCCAGTGAAGCAAGTCCGAGGACTGAAAAACCAAATCAATTGATAGTGGCAGCTCCAAAAAGGGAAAAGTCCCCAAACTGAACAAAATACAAAACCAATATAAAATCCAACTGACAAGCACACAAACAGCAGTGCAATGCTTTAAGCCTCAAATGCCTACCTCACAGGTTTCCCAAAGCTCTCTGCTCACACAGGCACCCTCCCCTGCCTCTGCTCGCTGGCTCCCCCAAAAACGACGCTTTCTTAACCTGAGCAACAAATCTCAAGTGTCAGGCTCTGAAATGCACATGCTACACACGCTCAGACAGCCTCTCCGTGCCGGGTAGCCCCTTCTCCTTCCCTCCCAGCCCCGGGCCAGCCCATGCCAGTTCCCCGACAGGAGAGCAACTCCCTCATGGGATGGAACTGGGGAAGGGAAGAGCGCAGACAGGAGTTGGGGGTCAATTCAAGTCACCAAGGACTGGGGGGCCACCCATCCAGGCGGGAAGGGTCCATCGTATCCCTTTCCTAACCTTAAAACCCCTCCGCAGAAGGTTTCTCCAGCCTCGTTCAGATCCCAGAACAAGTTGGCAGAGTCCTGGCGTCCCCTGCTCGCACCCAGACCCCTCCAAGGCGGCAACCCCCAGCCGGCAGGACGCGGATAGCTTCTTACCTTTACAAAGCCCCGGTTCTTAAAAGCCTGGCTGGAGCCTCCAAGGGGTCCTGCGTTTTCCTTGACATTGGAAGCCACCAGTTTCAGAAACAGGGCACATGTCTAAATGAAACAGAAAGTAACCCGGGAACCCAGGCCAGACCCCCGACCTGCACTCCGCTTTGCCTCTCCGCAGCCTCTATGAGTCCTGGGACTCAGCCAGCCCGCCCAGCTGTTTCAGCCCGGAGAGAATTCAGAGGAAACTGCAGCTTGCAAGTCTGGAACTCACGGCCTGGGCTTTTTTTTTTTTTTTTTTTTTTTTTTTTTTTTTTGAGTATTTGTTGAGCTTTTTAACATGCAGTTTGTCTCCTTCTGCAGGGAATTACTCAGTGAGCCTGTCACCTGACTCATAGCAGCTCCATTATATAATTCAAACTGTGCTATTTGAGTTCTGATCAGAAAACCACACTCCCCTCCCCCATCTATCTCCCCTCCCCCGCTTCCTCGGCGTGGAGGGAGAGGCACTCAAAACACCAAACAATGAAAATTAATCTTTCTTGAAACTTCAGTGGACGGACTTTCCCTGGCAGTCCAGTGGTTAAGACTTTGCCTTCCAATGCAGGGGCTGTCGGTTCGATCCCTGGTCGGGGAGCTAAGATCCCACATGCCCGGCAGCCAAAAAACCAAAAAAAAACCCATAAAAAAACCAGAAGCAATATTGTAACAAATTAAATAAAGACTTTAAAAATGGTCCACATCAAAAAAAATGTTTAAAAAGAGAAGAAATTTTAGTGGAGCTGCTCCATTTTTGCAGTGTATTTTTATTTCCCTTTGGTTTGATTTTTCTCCGGCAGAGGACTTCCTAAATGCCAATGCTGAGTTAGCAGGGATTTCTCAAGATGTAACATCTCAAGATGTAACTGTAGCAGTTTTCTTGATTTTCGTTTAGGACGGCTGTCTGTAGATTTAGGTAAATCAGTGAGTGGGTTTGCAAATGACAGAATGCATCATCAGTTGAAAAGCCTCAAGTAGATTTATAGCACCTGTGCAGATGAAATCCGAAACCTAGAATGTTTATTACTTTAGCCACAGTATCTAAGTTCCGTGAAATGTCAAAGGGGTAGATTGGGTTGAGAGGTCTTTAGCCAACCCCCTGCCCTGACCTTGATCTTCCTAAACCCTCCTCCAGCCACCTCAAATAAGCATAACATCCAACTGAAAATTGCATGCTTGCTATGCAAACACCACTTAATGGCCAAACCCCATTCTCTACTATCAACAATGTGGAAATCCTTAAGGCCAATCTAGATGGATATTTTGGAGACAGCACTTGTCTTGGGTGAAACTAAAAAAATTATTTCAGTCCCATTTTCCCTTTCTTAGCATCTGTCATCTCTGTTCAGATGATATATATTGAGGAGCAAGTATGTCAAAACAGAATTGACCCACGAATGAGATCTTTGAGAAATTTAGGTGGCATAAATGAGCATAACATTGAAAGCATCATGAAATAATCAACATTAAAAAACTCCAACCTGCTTGCTCTTTCCATGTCAAAGCCAGATGAACTGTGTGCCTTGGAGGATCTGGGCTCCCAGTCTCCTCCCAGCCAGTGGAGACATTGCTGAATATGGGATATACTCCAAAAGGACTGTTCAAGTCTAGGGGAACAAATGCTAACATTGGTCACCTTCTTTAGGTTTTTCCTGGTCTGATCTCTTTTCTCCCTTCTGCATTTCCTCACTCACATCCACCCAAGGAAATTACCTTGTCTTTCCTGCCAGACTCCACCAGTGTACTAACAGTAGATACCATTGCTATATTAAACTGTGTGACATCACACTGATACTGTGCTCAAATAGCTTGCAAAATACTTTGTAACTATCTATCCACATATCCCTCTGAAGTGGGCATGGGATAATTATTACTCTCTTTGTCCAGACCCAAAGAAAGCCAGTAATATAGGTGAGAATTAGAAGTCAAGTTTCCTACTCTCAGAGCTCTGTTTTACAAAGGAAGACCAAGATACACAGGAAAAAACAAAAACAGAAACACATGAATGTGTAAACCTGAATGACAGATTGATGTCTGTTTATACCTCTCTCTCCAGGTGTGGTAAATACAATGTATTGTGGCAGTTGCTATGGTAACTACTTCTTTCTTAATGAGAATAAGGCTATATAGTAAAATATTAGAAAACATCAGGTGGTGAGTGTGGTGTTCCAAGGACAAAGGACAACCCTGCCTGAAAAAGTGTCAGCGTCACACCCCCTACCGGACTCCCCACCATGTTATGATGGTTACAAAATTCCTGAGCCCACCTGGGTGACGGGACCTGTCCCAAATAAGGAAAGGCATCTGCCCTGTCCCACTCCCACCCTATAGAAGGAAGGTATATGTGCCTCCACCAATCAGTAAACGAAATTTTCACCTCGGACCATTCCTTTGTTTTCTGGCTATAAAAACTGATCAATAGCACATGTTCAGGCTCGACTCTCCCAGACTACTAAGAAGTCGGCCTGCTGTTCTGACAGGGACCCTTCCCTCTAATAAATTCTATCTTCTTTACATTCTGCCTAGAGTCTGGAAATTCTTTTCCAACCCACGTTTGGACCACAACAGTGAGACCCATACTAGTAATGGGAAGAAAAGCAATAACGCAAAATATACCTTTGGTCTGCATATAGTCCTTCAATATTGACACTGCAAAAATCAAATTTCCTAGACCAGTGTTGTCCAACAGAAATACAGTATGAACCACGTATGTAATTTAAAATTTTCTAGCTGTTGCGTTAAAAAAGAAAAAAAAACTGGTGAAATTAATTTTGGTAATATATCTGCTTGACAAACACCAGCTGTCCAGCCCAGGGGCCCATCTAACTCCTACCTCAAATCCAGTATATTCAAAATATTGTTTCAGACTTCCCTGGTGGCGCAGTGGTTAAGAATCTGCCTGCCAATGCAGGGGACACGGGTTCGAGCCCTGGTCCAGGAAAATCCCACATGCCGCAGAGCAAATAAGCACGTGCGCCACAACTACTGAGCCTGCGCTCTAGAGCCCACGAGCCACAACTACTGACCCCATGTACCACAAGTACTGAAGCCCGCGCACCTACAGCCTGTGCTCTGCAACAAGAGAAGCCACCGCAATGAGAAGCCCGTGCACCGCAACGGAGAGTAGCCCCCGCTCGCCGCAACTAGAGAAAGCCCACGCACAGCAACGAAGACCCAACGCAGCCAAAAATATATTAATTAATTAATTAATTAAAATTTTTAAAATCTTAAAAAAATATTGTTTCAACATGTAATAATATAAAATTATTAACAGAATATTTTATATTCTTTTCTTCATACTAAATCTCTGAAATCTGATATGAATTGTATGTGTTTTACACTCACATCACATCTAAGAGTAGCTACATCTCAAGTGTTCAATGGCCACAAGGGGCCAGTGGCTACCACATTAGATGGCCCAGCTTCACGCTATATTCGGTCATTTTGGCTTGAAATTTGTTCTGTGAGTACACATTTGTCTATCTCTACTTGGAACTTTTAGAAAAATGAATTGCATTCATTTGGTTCTAGCTTTATGGCATAATTCAAGTGGTGTTCTCTTGGGTGGAGCAAGAAAATATCAAATAAGCTTGGAATTGAAATAGTATTAAAGATTCAGCTTCTTTCGTGCCACCAGAGGATCGTGAAGATTAAAAAAATAAACCTCAGGTTTATAAAAAGTTCCTTCCTTGGGTTGTCCCAATCGCCCAAGTTAGGGACCTCAGAGTCATGCTGACTGTCCTTTCTATGTACCCCCTCTCTCTGTCCTCTTCTCTCAGCCCCTCACCTTTTTTCAAGTCCGAGGACCTCTGTGATAATCTAGATGAACCCAAGAACTCGTGCCCGGTCTCCCTGCCTCCACTCTCCACCCATTCAAGTTCATATTCTATCCTGCCTTCAGCGTGAACATGCACTGAAAGCAGACATTAATCATGGAGCTTCTCAGGACTTCCCTGGTGGTTCAGTGGGTAAGACTCCACGCTGCCAATGCAGGAGGGCCCGGGGTCGATCCCTGTTCAGGTAACTAGATCCAGCATGCATGCCAAAACTAAGAAGTCCGCATGCTGCAACAAAGATCCCGCGTGCCGCAAATAAGACCTGGCACAGCCAAAATAAGTATTAAAAAAAAAAATTATGGAGCTTCTCAGCTTAAAGCCTTTAATAGCAACCTGCTAACTTTCAAATAAAATCCATACTCCTTGTCACGATATAAGGCAATCATCAACTGGCCTTCTGGGAACTTTCTGGTCCATCTCCTGGCTAACCATTCTTTGATTTTACCCAGGTCTACATTCTTGACTGTGCCATGATTTCCATGACTCCATGACTTTGTTTAAAGTCTGTTCCTTCTGCCTGGAATGTCCTTCCTTAAAATGACTACCCCTCACCAAACAGCAAAATCCATCCAGCCTAGCTCCAATATTTACTGTAGCTTTCCTTGATCTTGCAAAATTAACAGCCAACTCATCTGTGTTATCATGGCACTTTTATAAATAGATGTGTTATAACATTTATCACATTCTATTATAATTATATGCTATGCTAGACAAAGATTTCCTCTAGAAGGGGAACCACATACCACTTACTTTTGAATTCACCTTGGGACATAACAGGATCTCAATAAATGCCTAAGGAATTCCAATACTCTTTTCTTCCCATTTCTCCTTCTTCTAATTGTCTAACCACATGGTACATCATCACCATCATTACATAGCAGCCAATATTTATTTGTACTACTGTGTACCAGACACTGTGTTAAGCATTTTACATAAATTTCATTTAATTCCAACAACAAATCTACAAGGTAGGAACTTAGCCTCGATTTTTAATAGCTGTGTTATCTTGAATGCCATTTCATTCTTTCAACAGGTGTTTTAAGGTCATTCTTAGAAACACCAGTTATGACAAGTAGATATGCAGGTATGCTTCTAAAGAACGCAAGATTGCATACTTGATTGTTAACTCATTTGTCAACAGGCTATTGCATGTGTCTTGTTTTACAGTTTTAGTCTCTCCATCTCTTCAATGCTTCCAATTCTTAGTGGGCTGAGAAAACAGAAAACCTAAGTTAATAATATTTTGTGCAGAATAAGAGTATGGTGGCTTTGAGTAAGGGCATGAGAAACCCTGCCCCATCGATATCACAGGATGTGACATTTAGTTTTGTTGCTCAGAGTCATTTTGGGGTTTATATCTGGCTCTTGAGTCATTTCCACATAATTCAGTTTAGTCGTGCTTTAAAAAGTAGGGGGATCGACACCAAATGCTGATGAGGATATGGAGCAACAGGAACGCTCACTCATTGCTGGTGGGAATGCGAAACAGTACAGTCACTTTGGAAGACAGTTTGGTGGTTTCTTTCAAAACTAAACATACTCTTGCCTTGCAATCCAGCAATTACACTCCTTGGCATTTGCCCAAATGGACTGAAAACTTATATCCACTCAAAAACCTGCACACAGATGTTTAGAGTAACTTTATTCGTAATTGTCAAAACTTGAAAGCAACCAAGATGTCCTTCAGCAGGTGAATGAATAAACTGTGGTGCACCCAGGCAGTGGAATATTATTCACGTTAAAAAGAATGAGCTATGAAGCCATGAAAAGACACAGAGGAACCTTAAACGTCCATTACTAAGTGAAAGAAGTCAATCCGAAAAGGCTCCATAAGGCATGATTCCAAGTATATGACATTCTGGGAAAGGCAAAACAATGTTGACAGTAAAAAGATCAGTGGTTGCCAGGAGTTGGGAGGACGGGAGGGATAAGTGGAGCACAGAGAGATTTTTAGGGCAATGAAGCTACTCTATATGATACGATAATGTATGTCATTATACATTTGTCCCAACTCATTGAATGGACGGCACCAAGGATGAAACCTTATGTAACCTAAGGACTTTGGGTGATAGAGAGTGTCAGGGTCGTCCTTGTAGTAATGTGTCAGTGTACATGCTTCAGTTGTAACACATGTAGCACTCTGGTGCCTGAAGCTGACAGCGGGGGAGGCCAGTGCATGGGTGGGGGGTAGGGTATACGGGAACTCTCTGTACTTTCTGTTCAATTTTGCTGTGAGCCAAAACTGCTCTAAAAAATAAAATCTATTTTTAAAAAAGTGTAGGGACCAGAGAATGGCTTGCCCATGGGTGCCCAGGGACCGTGCTCACTGGCTTCTGGCTTGATGTACAAGTTGTTTTCCTGCTAGGTTGTCAGTTGCTCAAATTTATTAATTGCTTTCTCCACTTTGTTTCCACAACACCACTAAATAAACGGCATGTACTCAGGGATTAATAAATTCTCGTTTAAATGAAATGAAGGGAAAACACACTTAATGCTTCGAATAATAAATACGTATTTCCACCCACAGACACAGCATAATGGCCTTAGTGTCAACAGAAAACCTCTTACTGAGGCGGTTTCTGGAGACTCTGGAGCCTGGGACGGCCTCAGGCTTGGAGGAGGGGTTGCCCTGGAAGGTCTGGCGGTTGGTGGTGGGGGGGAGCTAGAAGAGCGGCTAAGTTGAGAAAATTTAACTCTCTCTTTGACTCAAGCCTGGACATGCTCTCTGTGCCCTCAGGGACCAGCCCTTGGTCACCACCTGGCGGATTTACAATACGTTGCCCAGAGCGGGGCTAACTGCTGAGCAAAGTACTTGCCCTGTGGGCCTCAGTTTCCTCATCTGTAAAAAGGGATGGCAATATTGTGGGTTACTGTGGGTGTTACACGAGATCATGTCTATAATCACTCTGACACAGTGAAAGTGTTAACTGATGGACAATGTTTACTCTTAGTATTACATATTATTAGATATTACATGATAATAATAAAGCATTGGAGATGCCATTAGGGGGCTCAAATGATGACAGTGCCTGTGTGAACCCCTCTTCTGCTATCTCACCACACCTTCTTTCTACTCAGTTTGCTGTTGGCACATATTAAGATGGTGAATTTATCGAATTCCATGACCTCTGTCTTCCTTCCTTCCCTCCCTCCCTCCCTCTTTCCTTCCTTCCTTCCTTCCGTCCATCCCTCCCTTCTTCCTTCTTTATTTTCGTCTTTCCTCCCCCACCTCTTCTCGTTTTCTCTCTCTTTCCATTTATTATTTTTTAAACGAGCTTATTTTGTCCCTTGCTATTCTTGGCCAACTAACTAAGACTCTTTGTATTGAGATCTTCTTGCCAAAGTCACATTAAGCTCACCAGGTTGCTAAACTTAGACCAGCCTGTTTCTGTTCTCTCGGAAGACCTGCAATACCATAAATAAGAGAGGTAGCATGTCAAAAGATTCTTGTTCACAGCTAAGGGGGCTGCTTCACACAGAGCTTCCCAGAAGGAAGACAGAGCCTGACAGGAAGAAGATCTCAGGCCTCAGGCATAATCTATAAAAGAGCAGTTAATACCTCACTCCCTGCCAAGTCAAGGCGACTGCCAATCTCAGAAGCCATCTTTCAAATTGCTTTTTGGCCAGCTCAGCATAGTGTCCATGTGACAGCTCTACTTTGTGAGAACAAGAGAAAAAAGCAGTTTCCCAGAGGGGTAGGCAGTTTCCTTTTCTTTCTACAAGATAAATACCCTTTAATTCTCTCCAAAGCACCGTGTGGAATTTATGTGATGACCTGTGTCCAAAAAGGACTAAGACACAAGAAAGACACAAGAGGGGAGAAAGACACAAGAGGGGAGAGGGGACACACAGTGGCCTTAAAAATGGGGCGAGTGAGGTTTTGAAAGGCGGAGAATGTGGTGGAGAGAGCTCTGGGATTGAACTCTAGGCCTGCCCTCTGCTCACTGGAGGCAAATTAATTAGCCTCTGTTCTTCCCGTATGAGATACTAATGATAATAAACTGGGTGGGAGTCTGGGGTGACGTCTGTAATGCATATATCAGGTGGCCTGGTGGAGAGCAGGTGCAGAATGAACCAGCCAGGTGGGTAGAGCCTCCATTCTTCATGTCTAAAGTGTAAAGAGACTGCCGTGTTCCTTCTGTAAAGTTCTTTGGTGGAAGTTAAATGAAACCTCCAGCGAAGGGTAAAAACCACGTGTGTGTGTCTTCCCTCTTACACCCCCGCCCCCCCGCCCCGGCCCCAGATCTCCATGCTGCAGATTATATTTTCCACAGATGGACACAACTATATCTCCCATCCCACATACTGGTCTAGAATCTCACCACTCCCCTGTCAAGTGGTGGGATCGAATTCTTCTCCCTCTGAATCTGGGGGAGGGGAGGGGTGCTTGGATCGTGCTTGTAGCCTGTGCAGTAGGAGCCTTTCTGTGGGACCACAGAGGCTAGGTCATAAAAGGCAATGCAGCTTCCACCTTATTAGCTGGAATACTTGCTCTTGAAGCCTTCAGCTGGCAGGTAAGCAGGTGACTGCATTGGGGTCACCATGCTATGAGGAAGCCCAACCTGGCCCATGTGCAGAGACCATAGAGAGAATTTCCAGAAGCCCCAGCCTCTCCCCCAATCCCACATCACTGACTGACGGCAACCTCAAGAGAGACCGGAGCCAAAATTCACACATCTGAGCCCTTCCTGAACTATCGATCCATGTTGATAGAATGTAGATGATAACACACAACAAAACCCAACTGGGGAACATCCCCAGCAGTACAGCGGTTAAGACTGCACGTTTCCACTGCAGGGAGTGCGGGTTCAATCCCTGGTCGGGGAGCTAGGATCCCACATGCCACGTGGTGCAGCCAAAAAAACCAAAGAAAAAGAAACCCCAAAAAACAACCATGATTGGAAGAGAATCATGGCCTCCGTTACACTCTCCTAGAGCAACGTAACATAGGGTTCAAGGATCAGACCTGGGAACTGGGGATAGCCAGGGTTTAAATTGACCCTACTACTTCAGCTTGTGACCCTTAACAAGTCCACATGTCTAAAAAGGTGATAAAAATAATGCCTAGGGACTTCCCTGGTGGTCCAGTGGTAAAGAATCTGCTTTCCAATGCAGAGGATGCGGGGTCGATCCCTGGTCGGGGAACTAAGATCCCACATGCCTAGGGGCAGCGAAGCCTGTGCGCCACAACTACTGAGCCCGTGCGCCTCAACTAGAGAGACAAAACCCGCACGCCACAATGCAGAGCCCATGCACTGCAACAAAAGATCCTGCATGCCACGGCTAAGACCCGACGCAGGCATAAAAATAAAATAATACTAATAATGCCTAGGTCATAGGATTATTGTCAGGGTAAATGAGGTGGTTCATGTTAAGTTCTTAGTATCATGACTGGCACCGAGCAGACACACATCTTAGAGACTGTTTGTCATTACCCTCATCACCACCACTAACTCTATTCTAATCATTACGACGGGTTTTGTTTCTAAGGCCTTAGAGCTGGCGAGAATATACCCCCTTTTCCTTTAATCACACTTTCTTCTATTTAGACATGTTCCCTTCAACCCATAATCTGTACAACTGCATTTCTCAGCCTTCATGCTAATGTCACAATCATGAGGAATTGTTTTAAAAAAATCCAATCAGTCTTAGCTCCTTCATCCTGCTCACCCACAATCAGTCATCGTTTTGCCCTCAGTGTTTTTGACTGTCTTAGTCATCATTACCTAGGAAACGCCAAATATTCTGGAGCAGGAAGTCTGTTTTGACTAAGGATGCAGAACCATCTATCTACGTCTGTTGGACCACTCAACTCAGCTTTTCCTTCAGTGATGTGGAAGGGCTCATCAAGTACCTACAATGAGCCAACAGAGGAGAAAATTAAGGTTCAAAAAGATTGGAAACAGCATTAGAGTTTCATTGTTCATTCACTAACTCATTTGTATGTTCATTCGATCATTCAACAAATAGCTATTAACAGCTTTCTCTCTGCCAGGCTCTGGACATACAAACATGAACAGTCTCACTACTTTTGATTTTGATTTTCCCCCAAGTCATTAATTCAATACATCACTCATTCAAAAATAAACATTTTTGTTTTTCCATGTGTTTTTTTCCATAGTCTCTGCTGTTTTGAAGCTTATAGTTTTGCTCAAGGGCAGATAATTAAACATGCAACAATGATAAAGAGTGCTAAGAGCTACTGGAGGGGAAACAGAGAGTTGTGCTTAGTAATAGGACTTAGTCTGGAGGAATGGTGAAGGAGGGCTTCCTGGAGGAAGTGGCTTTATATGGGGACTGAAGGAGAAGTGGGAGTTAGCCAGATGGAAGGTGGGCAGAAAGGGAGAGTGATGTAGGCAGGGTCAATTGCTTGTGTGAAGGTCCTGAAACCACAGCGAGTGTGGGAATAACTGAGGAGCTAGAAAAAAATCTCAACCCAAAGGTCACCAGGAAGTCTTCAATATCCCAATATCCCTTTGATCTCCACTCCCAGAATTTTCCTTTGTCCTTTCTACTTTATCTGGCTTACAAAGTGCATGTTTAATAAATGCTCGTGGAACTGCTGTTTCCCTTATAGTAATCTGATGGCACTATTATTTTAAGGGGACAGATATGGTTTGTTGAAGCACACAGCTACACACACACGTACATACACAAACCCCCAACACTTTTAATAAATTCAAAAAAGGGAGTTATTTTCAGTTTATGTTTTTTTAAAAAGTTTATGTTTATAGACATTGTTTTATTAATTTTATTTCCAATTTTTTTTTTAATTAAAAAATTAACTATAGATATGTCATTGTGAATGGTGAGGTGATTTGCTTAATTAACTCCATTGCTGTTTAATCCTCTTTAATATGTTTTCCATTCCCAGGCAGCTGGCTTTTGTCATCAAACAAATAGAGAGGTAAAACTGTAATTGGGCAGATTGAACTAGACGCTTAGAATTGAGTGTACGTAAGAGCCCAGAAGTTGGAAGCAGCCTCTCTCCCTGTACCCACTACACTGGGATTTCTGCTCTCTATCACTACCTCGATGCCCAGACACACTGTGATTTCTGCTTTTCTTTCTGTGGCTACTGTCGGGTAATAAAAGAAGAGCTGTCCGTTTTGTCATCTGTAGAACAGAGGGTAATGTCTCTTAATTAATGAAAGGAAGTGGTGCAATGTAGTGAGAACATTGCAATTGTCTCCAATTAATTCCACATGCAGTTTGGCAAAGCTAATTATCCATGAAATGACCTAGGATCTAAATATGGAGAATAATAATCTTTTATCAGTCATTTTTCTATCTTCCCAGCAAAAGCAAGAAAAGTCCAAGGCCAGATGCATAGAAGGTCTACAGGTTTACAGTATCATAAGTTCCTGACTATAATCTTAAATAGAAAAGAAATTTACATGTGCCATTCAGATCTTATGAATTCCCACATGTTTTACAACCTCTATAATTCATCATGTATTGACAGGTGTCAGTTCAACCACCAGTGGAGCAGTTATTTGACTGTTTACATCATTTGTCACCAAAGCAAAGACATCTTCATGGTCATGGAAGAGCAGGAAAGACCTTTTCATTCCCTCAGACCTTGCATTTCTAAACCCTTCAAGGACAGAGAATGAATGTGTCATGCACATCCATGAACCCCTAAAAAGTATCTCATGGAACATCTTACTCCAGCTCCATAATACCTTTTAAAAAAATTAGGGTAAAATACACATAACATAAAATTCACCATTTTAACCATTTTAAGGAGTATAATTCAGTGCCATTTAGTACATTCACAATGTTGTGCAACCATCACCACTTTCTAGTTCAGTAATATTTTAATCAACCAAAAAGGAAACCATGTAGCCAATAAGCACTCACTCCCCATTCTCATAATACTGTGTCCCTGACTCACGTTGCAATGGCTCACCTGTCTCGACATAATTCACAACTCTGCAGTTCCCCAGAATCCCAGGGTTACACTTGAAGGATTTTTAGCTCCCGCCCGCTTTAGATGAGATTCAGGCAGAGAGGCAGGAAGTGGTGAGAGAGCAGGAGTGGCGTCCTGCTGCAAGCTCCCCAAGGGTCCTGGAGAAATGAGTTGGGTGACAAGACTGCTTATCTCTTCTTTCCTTTCAGTCAGCCCTCCTGCACCAGGGTTTTCTATATGCTTCTGTTCACAGTTATACTGTGCAAGGAAGACCCTTCCTTTACAGGGGAGATTTATGCCATAACAAATGGTTATTAAGAGCACTGCATGCAATGGGCCAAGTGATGGACACCATATAGGAGGCTGGTTAACCATCACTTACTTGTAACGAATTTGCTGTCACTCTGGGGATATTCCTTAAAGGGATGTTTACTGCTGGTCTGGTTTAGCCTTTCACCAACTGAAGGTTTATCCAAATGTACTGGGGCCCAAGGATTTTCTGTAGGTGAACTGGCATGGGTGAGTGACCTTGGCCGTAAACCTCGCCAGTAGCAAATGATGGCTCACATGGAATTGGTGCCATAGGGACCCCAGTAAGCATAACATCCAAGTGAAAACTATATGCTTGCTATGCGAACACCTCTGAAAAACCAAATCCCCAACGAGCCTCTACTTTAAACCATACTGAAATTCCCAAGGCCCATCTATATAAATATTCTGAAGCCACCACTGTCTTGGGTGAAGGTAGTAAGAATCATTTCAGTCTGCCCCTATTTTTCTGTCCCAGCACCTTCAATGATAGGACAGCAAGTGTCTCTGTCCAAATGATACATATTGGGGGCAAGTGTGTTCAAACATTGGCATTCATCTATTCATAAGAGGCTGAGAAACGTAGATGGCATAAACGAGCATAACACTTAGAGTTTCACTAAATACGGCTGTCATCATAAACATTTCCAACCTGTTTGCTTTTTACATGGCAAAGCGAGGACGAGCTGTATGCAGGACATGACACAGGGAGGCTGGGAGTCGGCATTTCAGTCCCTTCTGGCAGCACATGGTCCCCAAAGCCCTGTGAGAACTCATCTCTTCTTCCATTCAAGGTTTGAAGTGTATTGAAATTCTAAAGTGTTTGAATTCTAAACTGAATTCCGGCCAGCCATCTATAAAGCTATTTTATCTCCACTGAATATTTTACCATCCTAAATAGAAACTCTTCCAGCCTATTACTCTGTTATTTAAATTGTTACTAAAGAAAAGTCACTCTAAAACAAATATATTGAGGCTTCCATGAGTTAGAACGCATCCTGTATGAGAAATTCATCTTTTAACACTGAAAGATGAAAGGCAATTTTAAGAAGCCTGAACAATTCCATCCTACACTGTGGGTTATTTAATTGTGGTAGGAATACATGTACCAAGAATCATTCCTTAATTAGTCTAAACTTAAAACAGCAGTTGTTAAACGTGAGACTTGAGCTGATGCAACAGGGTGTGCTTTTGCTGTGTGGGGCAGAGACCACGATGCTTTTCAGGTTTTATTTTTAAAGTTTGGGTGACTACAACTTAAACCAATAGCACAGGGGAAAGGAATCATTTATTTGCCTCTCTTATTACACCTCTCCCGCAAAACGTTTCCTTTTTGGTAGCATTTACCTAGCTAGCGAGGTGTTACTCTGTGTCCTGAGGACTGAAGCATCTGTGGTTTGATCACAAATTGTATAGTAAACAAACTGAGACAGATGATTGCCACCCGAACTCATGATAAAGTGGGAAAAGAAACGGCACTCATTTAATTCAGCACCCTTGCTTGATATAAAACTTGAGCAAGCAACAAGCAGCAGTTTGGTGTAGAAGAAAAAGTTTTGGACATGATGTCAGGACACCTGGATTTGAGGTCCCTCTGCCACCTTGGGCACCCCCCTCACTCCCTGGGCCTTGGTTCTCTTCGGTGCTTTCTTAGGTTGCATGCATTTCTGAGATGCTAGGACCCTGTGGTCAGGAGGGTACAGCAAGCAATAGAGAGCAGTGGGGTGGCATGAAGATTGGCCTTGGCTAATCTACTGCTTTCCTCTTATTAGTACGTGCCATGAGTAAGCCTTAGACTTGGCTGGGATTTTACTGATGAGGAAAGAGTTCTGGAGAGGACGAGTGACTTGTCGACAGTCACACCGTTAGTAAATGTGGGAGAGAGTGCAAACCAGGGATTTCTGTGCTAGGTCATCTAGGGCCATCTCTCCTCAGATGACAGAGAAACCAGGCGACATCTAAATGAAAGGCTTTACACCTGCACTTTTCAGGGGCTACTCACTACCCTTGGACTAGCAAAAGATCACAGCTTTTGGAATCGAGAATTCTCGGTTCTGGTTCATCGTGATTTTGCCACACAATGCAGCCTCTGTGTGTCCTATTTTAACCTTTTTTTAAGAGCAGCTGTATTATGTAATGATTGAGTGTGGGTCTAATACAAAGACTTGTACGTGAATGTTCATAGCAGTTTAATTTGTAATAGCCCCAAACTGGCTATTAATATAGCCCAGTGTCCACTAACAGGTGAATGGAGAGACAAATTGGGGTATATCCAATACAACGGAACACTTCTCAGCAATAAAAGTGAACCGTCGATACCTGTGATGTGGATGAATCCCAAGCTAATTATGCTGAGTGAAAGAAGCCAGACGAAAAAAGAGTTCATACTATATGACTCCATTTGTATAAGACTGTGGGAAATGCAAACTCATCTATAGTGACAGAAAGCAGGCCAGTGGTTGCTTGGAAATGGGAGTGTGAAAAGGGATGGATTGGGGGGAGGTGGTGAAAAGGAGGCATGAGGAAACTTTTGGGAGTGAGACACAGATTCATTATCTTGATGATATGATGGTTTCATGAGCATATACATATGCTAAAAATTCTCAGATTTCACACTTCAAATATGTGCAGTTTATTGCATAGCAATTATACCTCAATACAGCTGTTCCAAAACACAACCCTCCCCCAAACCTCAAGGGGCCTGGAGTTGAAACCCAGCCTCACGATCCACTAGCTATGTAACCCTTGGTGAGTTACTAACCTATCTCCAGGGTGACGATAATCATTTCTATCTCACAATGTTGCTGTGAGGATTAAATGAGTTAATCCTTGTAAGGTACTTAATACAAACTAGCTCTTATTATTATTTTCCCAGAACCACGGAGAAAGGATTCTGTTTTATCTTTTGCATCTCATTCCCATAAGATTTGAATTCATTAGTCTATTTAAGGCATATTAAAGTGAGGCTCATTCATGCAGGTTTTTCAGATCTCTACTCAGCAACCCTTTTGGGAGCTTTTTCCTGACCACACTCTAAAATAGCACCCCTTCCCCAGTCACTCGTTAGACACTTCTCCTGATTTATTTTCCTCCCTGACACTTATCGCCATCTGACGCTACTTTATACATCTCCTTGTTTATTTGTTTACTCTGTCTCCCTTCACTGGAACATAAGCTCCCTGAGACCAGGGAACTTGGTCTGTTTGGTTCGCTGACATAAAAGTCACTCAAGAAGTGTGTGTTGAGTGTTGAATAGATGAATGACTGCATTATCTCCAAGAACCTTCCTTGGTGATGGTGGCAGTATGGTGGTAGCTGGCCTTCACCATGGCACTGTGCATACTGGTAGTGTGTATATGTCCATGGTCCCCTGCGATCGCTGCAGCTGGCCTAACCCTATAGATAGCTGGGCAAAAAGAAGACCAGAAATTGGTCAGATCAGTGAGTCCTAATCTCACTTCATTCCTGGCTCTGCAGGAGTTAGAGACTGCATAGGCTGAATAATGTATTTGAAAAAATAAGATCAGGGCCTGGGACTGTTACAAAAATGATGAAGAATAGAAATCTAAAGTTTTAGAAAGTTGTGAACATGTAGGCTTTCATGCAATCCGTCCCTAGACTCTTTCTTTTGATAGTCAATAAGAAGAGAAATTGGATAAAAATTGAGTCCAGGGTACAAAGTCACCCTTGCCCTCCAGGGGCCCTGTAAAGTGAAACCAACTGGTTTTGGCTTGGGTAACTCAAGACCTGCCCAGACTGTCTTTTTTCCTTCTTTTGAATTCTATGAATGCAGGTTACATGTCTAAGCCTCAGAGAAATTAATTGTTGACTTGCTTCCATTTGCCTGTCTTGTCCTCCTCCTGCCATGTCCTGTAGATGCTATTTCTGCAAGTTTGAAGCTTTAGGAGACATGTGGACGTGGCATTAATGTCAGTTCAGTGTTATATCTTCTAAAAAGATGCATCTAAACAACACTCTGTGGAAGGTACGCTTGGACCTGCAATTGTATTGCAATCAATCCTTGTGTGAGTACGTTTATTTGATATCTTTGTATAAGCAGATCACAGAATTTATTCTGCCTTGAACTCTCTCCTTAGGAATCTCCAAACAATGCCTTATAAATAAGTAGCACATGTTTCAATGCATACAAAAGACTTCCTGAATTAGCATTTGTCATCTTTTATGTTTTAATTATCTCATTTGATCTCTTTATTGTTGCAATTACATTCTAATTTTGTGTGCAGACACTTGAGTGCCCCGGGCTAGATTAATCAATTAATATTACAATTACTATGATAGCAATAGAAATATAAGTGGATAGGTGGCTACAGTAGCTCCAGATCCATTATTTTAATTCTGAATAAAGGGAGTCTGGCTGTGGAAAATTCTTTCAGACTATTTTGAAGTTAAAAAAAAAACGAGATTCTTCCTCAAATCCTAAAGGCACATAATGGGTTTGGATTTTTTTTTTGGGTTTGTTTTGTTTTGGTGCTAAGTCAACACTCTTTTTTTTTTCTTTTTTTTGATGCCAGTATGCATAGCTCTTTAAGGAACAACACGACTCTCTTTATCTTGTTTTCTACAACCCTTAGTCTGAAATCTCACGGCAGAGGCCTTGATCAATGGCTCTCAATGAACAGGGAGTTTGAGCCGGTTGTCAGGGCAATAGGGTCCAGGCAAAATAAGGAGACATATCTCAGCCATGGGGTGACCTCCCTGTTCAGGGCACAAGTCTAAGAGATTTTCCAGAAGCCCACTGCCTCTCACACAAGACACACAGCCTGGCAGCCAACGTGAGTGCAGGGCCCAACACAGAACTGAGTTCGTTCTTGCAGCTTTGCAGGAACCCTATGGTTAGATGGAAATAAAATGAGGAAGACAGGGTCCTAAGATCTTTTTCAGTCCCAAGAAAGATATTCATCCTCCAGATTACTGCTCCCCTATCGAACTACCCCCAAACCGAAACACACACACATACAGAGTTACCAACATCTACATATTCACATGCAAACACAGGCATGCCACAAAGAAGATAATAAATCAATATCTGAGACGCTCTTTTCCCTTCATCTGAACTTCTATATTGTAACATCAATATATAGTATATTGTGCTTTGGGTTCTTATTTGTTCTCTGAACCATGGGTGCATTTTGTTCACACATTGGTTCGAAGCCATCTGTAACATTTATTGAGTCACACAGTGACCATTATCTCATTTAATCCTTGTAGCAACCCTGTGAGGAAGGTGCCACAGATAGGGAAACTGGGGCACAAGAGGGGCACATAACCTGGTGAGGTAGAGACAGGGTTTTGTACATCTTGAGTGTCCCTCAAAGAGCAGTACAAACACATACAAGGTGGCCAGCAGGAAACTATTAATTAGAGTTTAACCCATCTGGTGAGTAAATGCATGCTTTGTCAGGGTCCTTGGGCGTTGATGCAAATCTGAAATGATCCTCAAAACCACGGCTCATCAGAGCCATGGAGTAAGTCTCGTGGACTGTCATGGGTTGAATTGTGTCCCCCCCCCCAAATATATGAAATTCTAAGCCCCAGAACCTGTGAATGTGACCTTATTTGAAAACAAGGTCTTTGCAGATATAATCGAGTTAAGATGAGGTCATTAGGGTGGGTCCTAATCCAATGTGACTGGTGTCCTAATGGGAAGAGAAGAAAGCCAAAGACAGACGTGTACATAGGAAAGATAATGTGAGACCGACAGGGGAGAAGGCCAGGTGACAATGGAGTCAGGGGTTGGAGTGATACCTCTACAAACCAAGGAACACCAAGGGTTGCAGTCTGCCACCAGAAGCTAGGAGAGGCAAGAAAAGTTCCTTCCGTAAATTCTTCAGACAGAGAACATGGCCTTGCTGACACCTCGATTTTGAGCTTCAAGCCTCCAGAACTGTGAGAGAATCAACTTCTGTTGTTTTAAGCCACCTGGTTTGTGGTACTTTGTTGCAGCAGCCCTAGGAAACCAATATACACACCAACCCATATTTTCCCCTTTTATACAAGATCAAAGAATAAATGTCCTCTCTGACTTCTACAGGCTCCTTAAACAAGGCTCATGCTGAGTAAAGAATTGCCCAGCTGCAGCTGGGACCCCAGTAGGTGTGGGCTAATGTAGTTTACGTAGGAGCTCTCTTGAGGAGTCCATGGTTTCTAGGGAATCCAACTCTAGTCGAAGGGTCCACTCAAAGTTTGACACTGCTGGTCCTGACACTGAGCAGGACCCTGTGGGGTTCCTGGGCACAAAAGTCTTTCTGTGTCCCCCATTTCTTGGAAATTACAGGAAATAGGCTTCATTCAGCCTCCATGACCTTTTCTGAGTTCCAATGAGCAGGTTCAAACAGTTGCTAATTAGGGAAGGGGGGTGGGAATGCAGAGACAATGGAGGAACAGTCAAGAAACAATAGAGCAGCCTTGGGGCAGGGTCCTGCTTCCCCCTCAAGGGATACACAAAACAATATCTTTAAAATGTTTTGCAGATACAGAAACCCCACCAGGTGGGAGAAGTTAACTGTCTGCTGCCCACAAGCATGTAGATCCCAGACCAGCTGGAACCAGAAGGTTGATGATGTTGACCCCCAACCAATCAGAAGAATGTCCACGAGCTGATTACGACCTCTTTGAACCATTGCTATAAAACTTCTCACTACCCCTTCCAGATGGGGACACACAGTTCTGAGGGCATTAGCCCGCTGTGGTCACCTTTGTCTGGCAAAGCAATAAAGCTATTCTTTTCTACTTCACCCAAAACTCTGTCTCCGAGGTTTAATTCGGTGTCAGGGTACAGGGGCCGGATTCAGCTTCAGTCCCACTCTTGCTTCATCCATATTCCCCAAAAGGGAAAAGTCTGGACCTTTTGGGAATATGAAGACATTAAGATGTGAATCCAGATCAAAAGGAGAAAAGCTATCCTGAGGTGTAGTCAGGTATCTAATAACCTGGCATGAACCTCATTTGTTGGCTCTTTCTGATTTGGCTCTGGAGTTCCAGACTCTGTCCTGTGCTGGTCCATTAAGAATCTTCACAGACCTTTAACAAAAACAGTCCTTTTGGGAGATATATTGCTTTTATTCTGAGATTATGCTTTTCTATTTTTAAAATGTTAACATGTCCTTTGTTTTGTGAAATGAAGGTGATTCTAAATAGTAAGTTTTTTTTTCTTTTAATATCCTTCCTGGACAAAATAAACAAAGTTGGTATTCCTATGCCAATCCCTGAGTGTTTATTGAAATTTTATAATTTGTTCCATGGAAGTTCAAAGTCTGACCTTCTTAGTTAGGCTGTTTGTAGCCCAGAGCTGTATCAGCTACCTTCTTCCTGATCTACTGTTTAGCAGGGAAATATAATGGAAGAGAGATGACAGAAAAAAGAACTGAGAAAACTGAGGGGGTTTTTTACATATAATTTACGTACAGTGAAATGCACACATTTTAAGAGTCATTTTGTTGAGTTTTGACAATTGCAGAACCCGTGTAGGAAAGCTGAGTTTTAATTCCAGCTCTCCTCCTATTCACCTAGAGGACATTGAACATGTTATGTAACTTTATGGTCTCAGTTTGCTCATCTGAAAACAAAGAGGATGGACTAGCAGGTCTCTAGAGATAATTCTCATCCCAGCAAGCAGATGTTGAGGGCCACCTGACTCTGATTTTTTTCTTTGGAAGTCCTCTTTGAAGATGAAGAATCAACTCCATGTTTATCTTTTCTACAAGTACATAGTGAACACATGCTAATAGCATGGCCCTCTTCTAGAGATGGGGACATAGCAGGGAATTGTCCATGAAGTAGTTTGAAAAGAAAAAAGTACTTTGATTCAGTTGATACTGTTGGTGCTCATCCCAATGAAGATACCAGAAAGAATCAGCTTGGAGACGTCCATTCATGTCATGGATTCTAACAGATCTATTTGCTACCTTTGTCTACTTCTCTTTTCTCCTAGTTTTCATGGCATTTAGATTCTCAGATTATGATCTGACCATCATTTTTTGAAGTATCCCTTTAGAACAACTAGTTTTATTAAGTGAAATGTCTTTTCCCATGAACATTTTAATTCATATAATCTCAAGTATGCAGATATTTGTGGGACATTTACAGCTTATAACTTACAATTGAATTTCCAACCGTAAGAAAAGTATGAAATCAATACCTCATCAAGATTTGGAATGAATGCTAGACATACAGATAGACACGTAAGATCAACGGTAATGACTCTCAGCTTGTGAATTTCAGCCCCCACCATTTCCAAACTCTGTAACCCCAGGCAAGCAGTTGAACCTTACTGAACCTCAGTTTCTTTATGTGTAAAATGGGATAAAATAACAGTGCCCATTTCTTAGGGTTATTATGAGGATTAATGAGATAATGTTGATGAAGGATTAAGGAACTGTCTTAGCCCATTTGGGCTACTATAACAAAATACCACAGCCTGGGTGGCTTATAGAGAATAGAAATTTATTTATCACAGTTCTGGAGGTTGGAAGTCCAAGATCAGGGTAGCAGCATGGTCAGGTGAGGGCCCTCTTCCAGGTCACAGACTTCTCCTTGTGTCTACACAAGGTGGAAGATGCTAGGAATCTCTGTGGGGTCTCTTTTCTAAAGCACTAATCTCATTCATGAGGATTTCGCCTTAATGATTCCCAAAGGCCCCATCTTCTAATACCATCATCTTTGAGGAGTTAGGATTTCAACATATGAATTTTGGCAGGGGAGGTAGAACACAAACATTCAGACCCTAGAGGAACCATCAGGATCATTGAAAGAAGTTTATTATTTGAGGAATTAAAATTGTTTCGCTCAGAGGAGAGAAGAATAAACAATGATTTCACAAATGTCTTTGAGAATACAAATGATAACTAGAATGACAAAAGATTTGGAGATATCTTGAAAAGATTAAAGAATACATGGGCTTACATTATAATGAGAAGAGGTTTGGTTATAAGAAAAACAAAAGAAAGAAAGAAAGAAAAAATGTCTTGCCTAAGTACTGATTGCACTGGAACTAGCTAACAAGGAGAACTTATGATTCCCATCCTTGGGGACATCCAGGAATGGTGCTGGCCACAATTGCTATCTTGGATGGTCTGCATATTTACTATAGAGACAGGCAGATGAATAAGAGAGTTTTTTGAAATTCCATCCTAAACTAGGATTCCAGAACAGGATCTGTCACTCTCTTCCTGTGAGATCCAGGCCAAGCCAAGCTACATCCTGGGCTACACTGTTGTTCTCAGAAGACATCACGTGGTAATGGCTCAGTAACAGGCAGGAGAATACAGGTAATCAAAAGAAAGCAGTTATCTAGAGTTGTGGTCCTCAGACTTGAATATGCATCAGAATTATCTGGAGGGCTAATTTAACACAGATTTCTGGGCCCCACCCCCAGAATTTGTGATTCAATCGTTCTGGGGTGGGACCTGGGATTTGCTTTTCTAAAAGTTTCCAGAGGATGCTGATATAGCTGATCTGGAGACCGTACTTTGAGAACCACTGATCTGTACAGAAAGGGATGCTGAGAGGGGTAGAGTCCTACTGTCTGAGTGATGTCTGAATGCCAGAGTGGTGGCCTTGGTCCCAGCTGACTGAATCTCCCAGTGATGATATGCTGAGATCACCAACGAAATGAGTGATAAACCCTTTCCTCTCTGTCCTCAGCACACACCTGCCAACCTCTGCTGGCCTGCACTTTGCAGGAAGTATACAAGGGCAAGCCAGGGTGCACACTCCTAGGTCTTTGTGCTTATGTGAATCCGTTTGTGTGGGATTCTGCTTTGTGAATATCACCTCTATTTAGCTGAAGTCTTTGGATGCTGACAGGAACATTTTCATTTCATTCATCCCTTAACTCATTCACCCATCAAGCCAGCCTTTAAATATGTACTCAGTGTTTACAATGTGCAGAGTCCTATGGTGTGTGCTTACTTAGACTCTATTTCCAGTCTTCTCCTGGATTTATTTTGGGTCCCTGGGCATTTATATTAACTTGCCATGGTAGAGACTGCTGACCCCTTTCTTTTAGTAAGAGAACCCCCTCAATTTAGTAGGACATATAGCCATTGTGCTCAAAACTAAGTTTGCCAACCCTCCATGCAGCTAGGTTTGACCGTGAGACTAAATTCAGGCTAAAAGGGGATGAATCAAAGTAATGTGTATGGCTTTGGGGTTACCTACTTTAAAGAGAAACGTGCTTCTCCAAACTTCCTCTCTCCTGTCCCACTGTCTGAGAAGTGAGAGTGGCTGGAACAATCCTGGAAGCCACATGTTGAAGATGGCAGAGCCACTCCACCAGCCCTGGACCACTCCTTTCTAGGCTGTTATGTTAGAGAAAAACAAATTTCTATCTTGCTTAAGCCACTGTATTTTGGGGCCTCTTTGTTATAGCAGCTTAGCCTCTACCTTAACTAATACAATTGCCTACATCGCTGTCTTTTGCATTCGTTTGGACTCAAGATTCAGCTCAAACTTTTCTCTTTTTTTTGTTTAACTGAGGTATAATTGTTTTACAATGTTGTGTTAGTCAGCTCAAACGTTTAGAAGCATGGTACTGATACATTCTTTCTTATACCTAGAACTGGCCTTGAATTGGTATTTGTTTCCACCCCTTCCAATCAGAGTCCCAGATTGAGTCCCCCGTGCCCTCCTCTGTAGTGACTTACAACCTAGAGTACTTGTCCAAGGGACAAATAAATATTGAAGGACAGACGTGGCTGGTAATCCTGATATACAAAAGCTGTTATAACAACCCAAGCAAAGACAGTGATTACCAAATACTTGAGTAATAGTTTGAGAACCGATCATCAGCTCTCTGACAGTGCTCTTTCTTTTTGTATTGTCCCCAAAGAAGTCCTCCAGACACACAAAAAAGCTCTGTTTGAAGGGAGTGTTTGGAGGTTTCCTCAATAGATAGAAAGTCTTTTGCTTGCAGCATTTTAGAGACAAAATATTTTATTAAAAAAAAGTAGTGCAAAAATATTTAAAGGGCAGCAATAGCCCTGCTGGTGACTCAAAAGATATTGTCATTTGCATCAACAGTTTAAAACAATGATTACTCAGCCAAGAAGTGCCACGAAGGCATTTACAGAAAATTAAAATGATTACTTCCGACAAGCTTGAATGAAGGCGCAATCTCAGTAGAGGCTGATCAGTTAGAAACTATTCAAGAATATCATCTGGCGATCCTGGATGTGTTTTTCTAAACTAAGGTAATATAGTGAAGAAGTTGAAGGCTTTGGCTGTGAATAAACAGTCCTCAAAAGAGGTGAGCCTGGCAGCTGTTTATGTGGTGTGACAGAAGAACCATGAGTCATTGGTTCTTCAGATCTGTCTGTCTCACATCTGAGGGTCACTGTGTTGCCTCAGTCTTCCTTGGATGAAACCACTGTCCTCCACACTCTTCCAGTAAAGGGACAATGCATCATTTGCAGATAATATTTTAGAGTCCATACATCCTCTGTCTGGGGAAATTTTACCACCCTCACTACCAGTAAATCCACATCGAGTGTTATTATGGATAGTTTGAAGGACTGAGGGATCAGCAGAGCCTAGATGGCATTTCAGGTGTGTGTGACTTGCTAGGTGAATGCTCTCAGGGGAGAGAGTGAGTAGGGGCAGATTAGGGGCTAAAGGCAAGGATATGACCTCAGAAGGATTGTAGCGCCATCCTGACCCATGGGGAAGCTCTGCAGCGTGAACAGCTCCACAGAGTCGGTCCCACCTTTAGACCAGGGGGTCCTTTAGGCCCTTTGTCCCCCTCTGTGCTAGTCATTCATTCATTGGCTGCCAGCTGCCCTGGCTGGGGCATGAGTGGAGGGTGAGTGCGTGGGCATAACTTCCCAGATGGAGCAGTTCTACTTTGCTTAGGGTGGGTCTCCAGAGCAATGCTTCTCAAACTTTGCTACACCCTGGAACCTCCTGGAGAGCTTTAACAAATATCACTGTACTTCTTCCATACTCAGACATCGTGATTTAAAGAGTTATTTGCCTGACTTCCCCCTCTGCTCCTTCAAGACCTATGCACCCTTCTTCCGTGCAGCTTTTCTGTATCCCTGCCTCGGCGTGGGTGGACACATCAGCTCTGCTCTCTTTTAGCACTTTCGCCTCTCCTTGTTATAGAATCCATCACCCTCTATGGAAGTGGTCTTTCTACCCATCCACCTTGCCCCCTGGGCTGGGCTCTCCCTTGAGGATGTGGACAGTTTTAATTTGCCTCTCTCTTGGCCCCTATCCCAGTGCCTAGCACAGAGGACAACGTCAGGGTTTGTTACGTGAATGAACGGATGAGCGGAACTGCAATGTTTCAGATGAGTGGTACAGACACAAATGCTCCAGGACCTCTAAGCAGGAAGCAGTGCTTCAGGGCTGGAGCAGACTTTGAGGGAAAGGTGTAAATTAAACCGGGATTCTGAAGAAAAAAGATAAACAAACCCCTGTAATGTTCTAGTTTCTCCATCATTCTAGAATCTTGGAGGTTAATTTCAAGCCAGTTTTGGATGAACCAGGTGTGTTTAGTGCTGCTCTCAGCAGCCTTCCAGAAGGACTAACTGTGGTTTTTAACACACGTAGTGAAAACTGCTTTGGAAAGAGATCCTGCCATTCCCCTGTGGTTGTCTGAAGATGATCACTCACCCATCAGTGGGCCTTCCTCTCAGAAGGTGTCTGTCCTTCTCCCCCTCAACTTGTTAATGAATCCCGGTGAAACAGTGGGGCGTGTGGGAACGGAGCCAGCCAGCTGGCAATGATCAATGGCTCTACTGTCCCTCCTCATCTGAGCCTGACAGAGGGGCTCCAAAGCTTACACAGAGCCTGCATGTGACCATGACTTGGATGAGAGCCAACAACCCAGCTGAGGTTCATTGCTGGTAAGAGTGAGATGTTGCCAGTGGCAAGAGGCAGAGCAAGAGACACCCGCAGGCGGCATCGGAGGCCTCGCCCTCTTAACTCAGAGATGTGCTAGTCTGCCGGGAGAATGACTCCTCTTAGACTCTCAGGAGACAGCAGGGGCTGAGCTCACCCTTTTCCTATGTAGAAAGGTTACGTCTACCTTCTTACAGGTGGGCTTCAGGATGCCCCTGGGTTTGCCCTTCATCAGACTGCTTTCTACAAAAACACTTCAGATTCTCCAGTGGTCCTGAGCCCCAGGCTTTGTCATCATGGGCATTTGGTGTGGGTATGCTTGTACCTATTGGTGTATAAGGGACCAGGACTAGGGACTTCCCTGGTGGTGCAGTGGGTGAGACTCCGTGCTCCCAATGCAAGGGGCCTGGGTTAGATCCCTGGTCGGGGAACTAGATCCCACATGCCACAACTAAGAAGCCTGCATGCTGCAACTAAAAGATCCCGCGTGCCTCAACTAAGACCTGGCGCAGCCAAAATAAATTAAATAAATAAATAAATAAATATATTTTTTAAAAAGTGTTCAAATCCTGGCTGTGTGACTTTAAGCAAATAACTGAGCTTCTTTGAGCCCCAGTTTTATGCTCTCTATAATGGAAGTAATAATAGTAATAATAGTACCTTCTTCATAGGCTTATTGTGTTAACTATGTGAGATTATCCACGCAAAAACATTTAGAGTTTTTCCTACAGCATTATAAGGGATTTAACATGTTGACAGGGGGCTTCTCTGGTGGCGCAGTGGTTGAGAATCTGCCTGCCAATGCAAGAGACACGGGTTCGAGCCCTGGTATGGGAAGATCCCACATGCCGCGGAGCAACTAGGCCCGTGAGCCACAACTACTCAGCCTGCGCGTCTGGAGCCCGTGCTCCGCAACAAGAGAGGCCACGAAAGTGACAGTCCCGCACACCGCGATGAAGAGTGGCCCCCACTTGCCGCAACTAGAGAAAGCTCTCGCACAGAAACGAAAACCCAACACAGCCAAAAACAAAAATTAAATTAATAAAAAAAAAATGTTGACAGTATTTTTGTTGTTGTTACTATTATTAATCTTACAAAACTGACAATCTTTGCAAGTCTAGGCAAGAGACTGTACATTGAGGAAAAAGGCAAAGGAGACCTAGTTCTAAAGAATTCATAGTCTAGAGGGGCAGATGTATTCAAGAGCACTAAACAGATGTCCCTTTTGACACTGGGTCACCACTAGCCTATACTGAACCTTTATGTGAATTAGAAAAATAGAAGATGGTAGAGTAGAAGGACGTGCACTCACTCCCTCTTGTGAGAGCACTGGAATCACAACTAACTGCTGAACAATCATCAACAGGAAGACACTGGAACTCACCAAAAAAGATACCCCACATCCAAGGACAGGGGAGAAGCTGCAATGAGACGGTAGGAGGGGAGCAATCAAAATAAAATCAAATCCCATGGCCCCTGGGTGGGTGGGTGACTCACAGACTGGAGAACACTTATACCACAGAAGTCCACCCACTGGAGTGAAGGTTCTGAGTCCCACATCAGGCTTCCCAACCTGGGGGTCTGGCAATGGGAGGAGGAATTCCTAGAGAATCAGACTTTGAAGGCCAGTGGGATTTGATTGCAGGACTTTGACAAGACTGGGGGAAACAGAGACTCCACTCTTGGAGGGCACACACAAAGTAGTGTGCACATCAGGACCCAGGGGAGGGAGCGGTGACTCCATGGGAGACTGAACCGGACCTACCTGCTAGTGCTGGAGGGTCTCCTGCAGAGGCGGGGGGTGGCTGTGGCTCTCCCCAGGGACAAGGACACTGGCAGCAGAAGTTCTGGGAAGTACTCCTTGGCGTGACCCATCCCAGAGTCCACCATTAGCCCCAACAAAGAGCCAGGTAGGCTCCAGTGCTGGGTCGCCTCAGGCCAAACAACCAAAAGGGAGGGAACCCAGCCCCACCCATCAGCAGACAAGCAGATTAAAGTTTTACTGAGCTCTGCCCACCAGAGCAACACCCAGCTCTACCCACCACCAGTCCTCCCATCAGGAAACTTGCACAAGCCTCTTAGATAGCCTCATCCACCAGAGGGAAGATAGCAGAAGCAAGAAGAACTACAGTCCTGCAGCCTGTGGAACGAAAACCACATTCACAGAAAGAGAGACAAAATGAAAAGGCAGAGGGCTATGTATCAGTTGAAGGAACAAGATAAAACCCCAGAAAAACAACTAAATGAAGTGGAGATAGGCAACCTTCCAGAAAAAGAATTCAGAATAATGGTAGTGAAGATGATCCAGGACCTCGGAAAAAGAATGGAGGCAAAGATTGAGAAGATGCAAGAAATGTTTAACAAAGACCTAGAAGAATTAAAGAACAAACAAACAGAGATGAACAATATAATAACTGAAATGAAAACTACACTAGAAGGAATCAATAGCAGAATAACTGAGGCAGAAGAACAGATAAGTGACCTGGAAGACAGAATGGTGGAATTCACTGCCATGGAACAGAATAAAGAAAAAAGAATGAAAAGAAATAAAGACAGCTTAAGAGACCTCTGGGACAACATTAAATGCAACAACATTCACATTATATGGGTCCCAGAAGGAGAAGAGAGAAAGGATCCGAGAAAATATTTGAGGAGATGATAGTCGAAAACTTTCCTAACATGGGAAAGGAAATAGCCACATAAGTCCAGGAGGTGCAGAGAGTCCCAGGCAGGATAAACCCAAGGAGAAACACACCGAGACACACAGTAATCAAAATGAAAAAAATTAAACACAAAGAAAAATTATTAAAAGCAACAAGGGAAAAATGACAAATAACATACAAGGGAACTCCCATAAGGTTAACAGCTGATTTCTCAGCAGAAACTCTACAAGCCAGAAGGGAGTAGCATGATATATTTAAAGTGACAAAAGGGAAGAACCTACAACCAAGATTACTCTACCCAGCAAGGATCTCATTCAGATTTGACAGAGAAATCAAAAGCTTTACAGACAAGCAAAAGCTAAGAGAATTCAGCACCACCAAACCAGCTCTACAACAAATGCTAAGGGAACTCCTCTAAATGGGAAACACAAGAGAAGAAAAGGACCTACAAAAACAAACCCAAAACAATTAAGAAAATGGTAATAGGAACATACATATTGATAATTGCCTTAAATGTGAATGGATTAAATGCTACAACCAAAAGACACAAGCTTGCTTAATGGATACAAAAACAAGACCCATATATATGCTGTCTACAAGAGACCCACTTCAGACCTAGGGACACATACAGACTGAAAGTGAGGGGATGGAAAAAGACATTCCATGCAAATGGAAATCAGAAGAAAGCTGGAGTAGCAATACTCATATCAGGTAAAATAGACCTTAAAATAAAGAATGTTAGAAGAGACAAGGAAGGACACCACATAATGATCAAGGGATCAATCCAAGAAGATTTAAAAATTATAAATACATATGCACCCAACATAGGAGTACCTCAATACATAAGGCAACTGCTAACAGCTCTAAAAGAGGAAATCGACAGTAACACAATAAGAGTGGGAGATTTTAACACCTCACTTACACCAATGGACAGATCATCCAGAGAGAAAATTAATAAGGAAAGACAAGCTTTAAATGACAGAATAGACCAGATAGATTTAATTAATCTTTATATGACATTCCATCTGAAAATAGCAGATTACACTTTCTTCTCAAGTGCACATGGAACACTCTCCAGGATAGATCACATCTTGGGTCACAAATCAAGCCTCAGTAAATTAAAGAAAATTGAAACCATATCAAGCATATTTTCTGACCACAAGGCTATGAGAATAGAAATCAATTACAGGGGAAAAAATGTAAAAAACACAAACACATGGAGGCCACACAACACATTACTAAATAACCAAGAGGTCACTGAAGAGATCAAAGAGGAAATCAAAAAATACCTAGAGACAAATGACAATGAAAACATGATGATCCAAAGCCTATGGGATGCAGCAAAAGCAGTTCTAAGAGGGAAGTTTATAGCAATACAATCCTATCTCAAGAAACAAGAAAAATCTCAAATAAACAATCTAACCTTACACCTAAAGCAACTAGAAAAATAAGAACAAAGAAAATCCAAAGTTATTAGAAGGAAAGAAATCATAGATCAGAGCAGAAATAAATGAAATAGAAACAAAGAAAACAATAGCAAAGATCAATACAACTAAAAGCTGGTTCTTTGAGAAGATAAACAAAATTGATAAACCTTTAGCCAGACTCATCAAGAAAAAGAGGGAGAGGACTCAAATCAATAAAATTAGAAATGAAAAAGGAGAAGTTATAACAGACACTGCAGAAATACAAAGCATCCTAAGAGACTACTACAAGCAAATCTATGCCAATAAAATGGACAACCTGGAAGAAATTGACAAGTTTTTAGAAAGGTATAACCTTCCAAGACTGAACCAGGAAGAAATAGAAAATATGAACAGACCAATCACAAGTAATGAAATTGAAACTGTGATTAAAAATCTTCCAACAAACAAAAAGTCCAGGACCAGATGGCTTCACCAGTGAATTCTATCAAACATTTAGACAAGAGCTAACACCCATCCTTCTCAAACTCTTCCAAAAAATTGCAGAGGAAGGAACACTCCCAAACTCATTCTACGAAGCCACCATCACCCTGATACCAAAACCAGACACAGATACTACAAAAAAAGAAAACTACAGACCAATAACACTGATGAATATAGATGCAAAAATCCTCAACAAAATACTAGCAAACAGAATCCAACAACACATTAAAAGATCATACACCACGATCAAGTGGGATTTATCCCAGGGATGCAAGGATTCTTCAATATACACAAATCAATTAATGTGATACACCATATTAACAAATTGAAGAATAAAAATCATATGATCATCTCAATAGATGCAGAAAAAGCTTTTGACAAAATTCAACACCCATTTATGATAAAAACTCTCCAGAAAGTGGGCATAGAGGGAACCTACCTCAACATAATAAAGGCCACAGCAAACACCTTTCTCTAATTTTTTTTATAATTTATATTTTATTTATTTATTTTTATTTTGGGCTGCATTGGGTCTTCGTTGCTGCACGTGGGCTTTCTCTACTTGCAGTGAGCAGGGGCTACTCTTCATGGTGGTGTGCAGGCTTCTCATTGTGGTGGCTTCTCTTTGCTGTCGAGCACGGGCTCTACGTGCACGGGCTTCAGTACTTGTGGCACTCGGGCTCCACAGTTCTGGCTTGTGGGCTCTAGAGCGCAGGCCCAGTAGTTGTGGCACATGGGCTTAGTTGCTCCATGGCAAGTGGGATCCTCCCGAACCAGGGCTCAAACCCGTGTCCCCTGTATTGGCAGGCCGATTCTTAACCACTGCACCACCAGGGAAGTCCCAAACATCATTCTCAATGGTGATAAACTGAAAGCATTTCCTCTAAGATCAGGAACAAGACAAGGATGTCCACTCTCACCACTATTATTCAACATAGTTTTAGAAGTCCTAGCCATGGCAATCAGAGAAGAAAGAGAAATAAAAGGAATCCAAAATGGAAAAGAAGAAGTAAATCTGTCACTGTTTGCAGATGACATATACTATATATAGAGAATCCTACAGATGCCACCAGAAAACTACTAGAGCTAATCAATGAATTTGGTAAAGTTGCAGGATACAAAATTAATGCACAGAAATCTCTTGCATTCCTATACACTAACAACGAAAGATCAGAAAGAGAAATTAAGGAAACAATCCCATTCACCATTGCAACAAAAAGAATAAAATACCTAGGAATAAACCTACCTAAGGAGGTAAAAGAGCTGTACTCAGAAAACTATAAGACACCGATGAAAGAAATCAAAGATGACACAAACAGATGGACAGATATACCATGTTCTTGGATTGGAAGAATCAATACTGTGAAAATGACTATACTACCCAAAGCAATCTACAGATTCAATGCAATCCCTATTAAACTACCAATGGCATTTTTTACAGAACTAGAACAAAATATCTTAAAATTTGTATGGAGACACAAAAGACCCCGAAGAGCCAAAGCAATCTTGAAGGAAAAAAAACGGAGCTGGAGGAATCAGCCTCCCTGACTTCAGACTATACTACAAAGCTACAGCAATCAAGACAATATGGTACTGGCACAAAAACAGAAATATAGATCAATGAAACAGGATAGAAAGCCCAGAGATAAACCCACGCACCTATGGTCAACTAATCTATGACAAAGGAGGCAAGAATATACAAGGGAGAAAAGACAGCCTCTTCAATAAGTGGTGCTGGGAAAACTGGACAGCTACATGTAAAAGAATGAAATTAGAACACTCCCTAACATACACAAAAATAAACTCAAAATGGATTAGAGACCTAAATGTAAGACTGGACACTATAAAACTCTTAGAGGAAAACATAGGAAGAACACTCTTTGACATAAATCACAACAAGATCCTTTTTGACCCACCTGCTAGAGAAATGGAAATAAAACCAAAAATAAACAAATGGGACCTAATGAAACTTAAAAGCTTTTGCACAGCAAAGGAAAACATTAAAAAGACGAAAAGACAACCCTCAGAATGGGAGAAAATATTTGCAAATGAAGCAAGTGACAAAGGATTAATCTCCAAAGTATACAAGCAGCTCATGCAGCTCAATATCAAAAAAACAAACAACCCAATCCAAAAATGGGCAGAAGACCTAAATAGACATTTCTCCAAAGAAGACATACAGATTGCCAACAAACACATGAAAGGTGGCTCAACATCACTAATCATTAGAGAAATGCAAATCAAAACTACAATGAGGTATCACCTCACACCAGTTAGAATGGGCATCATCAGAAAATCTACAAACAATAAATGCTGGAGAGGGTGTAGAGAAAAGGGAACCCTCTTGCACTGTTGGTGGGAATGTAAATTGGTACAGCCACTATGCAGAACAGTATGGAGGTTCCTTAAAAAACTAAAAATAGAATTACCATATGACCCAGCAATCCCACTACTGGGCATATACCCAGAGAAAACCATAATTCAAAAAGACACATGCACCCCAATGTTCACTGCTGCACTATTTACAATAGCCAGGTCATGGAAGCAACCTAAATGTCCATTGACAGACAAATGGATAAAGAAGATGTGGTACATATATACAATGGAATATTACTCGGCCATAAAAAGGAATGAAATAGAGACGTGTATGGACCTAGAGACTGTCATACAGAGTGAAGTAAGTCAGAAAGAGAAAAACAAATATCATATATTAACGCATATATGTGGAATCTAGAGAAATGGTACAGATGAACCAGGTTGCAGGGCAGAAATAGAGATGCAGATGTAGAGAACAAACATATGGACACCAAGGGGGGAAAGTGGTGGTGGGGGTGGTGGTGGTGGTATGATGAGTTGGGAGGTTGGGATTGACATGTATACATTAATATGTATAAACTAGATTACTAATAAGAACCTGCTGTTTAAAAAATAAATTAATTAAATTAAATTAAAAAATAAATAAATGCAATAGACAGCAAAAAAAATAAATAAAAGACAATAAAATAAAATATATAAAATAAAAAGAAAAATAGATGCTCCCTCCTGCCAGTGGACTGGATTTAAATGCTTGCTTTCTTGGCCAGGTATCTTTGCTCAGTGAACAACCTGAACAACCGTACATAATGACCATATGTTATGGGCTTTGCCAGCAGCATTAGCAAAACTCTGATTATTATATTTGCGGGTGGGAAAAATAAAATAAATTTTCACCGGGATGGTGGCATCCGAGCTGTATCTTAAGCAATGAGTGGATTTAACAAGCCTTGTAAGATTTGCCAGAAAGAGCAGTGAAACAAAGGCACAGGGGCATGGAAGAGGTTGGTGACTTACTAGGCTAGAAAGCCTGGTGGCACCAGAGTGTGAAGAGCCTTGAATGTCACACAAAAGAGGTTGGTCTTTTGTCTATAAGCACTGTGAGCTCATGATCAGCTCTGTTTGAGCTCAGTGCCTGCGGGGTATTTGTGTTATGGATTTGTAAACAGAGAGTAGAGAGAGAAGGCCACTCTACAAATCCTGATAAGAGGAATGAGGGCCCAAAGCAGGTTGTGATGGAAAAGCAGCCACAGCAACAAATGCTACAAAGGAAGAATCTTCAGGACTTGATGGACAACTTTCTATGGAGATAAGGAATATGAGTCTAAGGTGAGTCTAAGTCATCTAACCTGGGAGGCTTGATGGATACTGATGTTGCAAGACAGAGAAGGAAGCAGGTGGGGCAGGGATTGGGGGCGGCCAAGGACCTGGGTTTGGAGGAACGTAAAGTTTGAGGTACGTGTAGTAAATCCAAATACAGATATGGATCTGGAATTCAGGTGAGGATCAGGGCATAGATTTGGAAGTCATCAGTTCATGGGGCAGAACTGAAGCAATGGGAATAAATGAGATTCAGCAGGGAAAGTATCCAATGAGAAGAGATGATCCAAGACAATATTTTGGAAACACAAATGAAGGACTAGAAGGGAAGATGAGACAAAGTTGGGGAGAAAATGGATCCAAAATGATAGAGAAGATCCAGGAGAGAGAACGGAAGGAGTGAAAGACATCAGGGCAACCATAATTCTAGACGTTAGGCCAGTAGGGCTAACAGCTGCAGAGTTCTAGCAGTATGAGATCGGAGAGGTAGCATTTAGGAATTCATGGGAACCTAACTAAAGATGCTTCAGTAGTGAGGTAAAGTCAGAAGCCACACTGCAGAGGGAATGATATGTGAATTTAAGGGAAGAAAGTGAAGGAAGGAATATAGACTATCTTTTCAAAGATATTAGTGAAGAAAGGAAAAAGAGACATGTGATAATAGCTCGAGGGAAGGCAGGGTTTATTAGTATGACTTTGAAGATATATAAGAGAGAGTCTCCTAGAAATGGATTATATATTTCTGCTGTGGGTGGCAGAGAAATGAGAGACCCTTTATTGGATAGTAGAGAAATACGCCATTTTTGTTTACCTTTGGATTTTAAGTCTAGGCTTCTATAATTTCCATGCAATTGCAAGATGGGATGCTATTTTCATGTGTTTTTCTAGTGGGAATAGTCATCAGCCAAATCTAGGACTTCTGAAATAAAATATGAATTCCAAATATTAAGGAGAATAGGGAAAATATACCAATATTTATTGTACATATGCAGAATTCCACTCCATGGACCAGAAGTTTTATGTACATCATCTAACATAATCTTTAGAATCACTCTATGATGTAGGAATTTTTCTCTCAGAACATGGGTTCTTTACCTAGGAATACATGAAGCTCTTGATATTTTCTTAAACTCTCTGTGTATGTACATGTGGCACTCGGGAGAGTGTTCATAGCATTAATGAGATGACCAACAGGGTCCAAAAAACTAGAAAGTGTTGACTTGGATGACTGCTCATCCCCAAAATAGTATAACATAGTAATGAGCATTATTTCTTTTTGTTTACATTGATATTCTTCTAGAATAGTTACTACATCTTATACCCCTTCTTTATCCTGCCCTCCATAGTTTTGAGCAACTAATAGGCTCTCAGTACTTATTGATTAATTAATAGACTCTTGTCTTTACTCAAATAGATTTATAATCTGGAGGAAAAAGAGAAAATTTCACTTTCAACCTATAGCTGATATCACAACTTAACCTCTTATATCAACAGGTTAGTTGAGCCCTCAATAAAAAGGTGATAAAATTGTTGGGAGCTATTTGTGCTTGAAAACTGCATCACAAATTTCCTATGAGATATTTGATTGTATATAAAATAAAAATGACATCTGTGCATCTGTATTAGCAACTACCGCTAGGAAAGCATATGCCAAGATAAATAAGCAACTTAGGTGATATATCTGAAAGAGAATCAAACCCAGAGAAACAATCCATGCTGGCATAATGAGTTTCTCACAGATGATTTCTATCATAAATGGTATGTATTGAAGGGTAATGCAAAAAGAAATGACTTGAAAATGTCTATTTCCATTGTGATCATCAGCTTGTAATACAAATGTATAATAAAAAGCACTTACGCATTTTTAAGACGGGTCCAAATGAGTGTAAGCAACTGCTGAACATGATTACTTACTGTAATTTAACAATTTTCATCTCACATTATATCTCATTAAGAATTCATGGAAATTAGCACATTGTCAAAAGCTTGGCAAATCAGTGTTAATGAGAAATTTAACAAGTTTAGCGTGGCTGCTTATAGAAACACAAAATAAAACCAATAATAAACTTATATTTTTATTTGTATATGGTTTAAATAACCTAAAAAATTATGAATCTACACATGTTGGTATATATGAGTGTACACTCATATACACATTTATCTATATCTCTATATATCCATAGCCATAAAAATGTGTGTGTATATATGTGTTTATATACATACACACATTATCTGGAACTCATAGTCTCTATAATCTATACTATAGGTCAATTTAGCTTGAAGGACAAATCTTTTATATATTCTAAAATACTTTCAAAAAATAAAAACCACAATTTGTATTTGGTGATCACATTTTTCAAGATTGAATTAATAAATTAAAGAGGTGCTCCTTATTTACTAAATGTACTTTCCAGAAAGCAGAGCATGATTACCTGAGCAGGTACCCAACAGAGTGGTCAAAAACATGAACTTTGGGTCAGATCTAAAATCTTCTTTGATATGGGGATATATGTATACATATAGCTGATTCACTTTGTTGTACAGCAGAAACTCACACAGCACTGTAAAGCAATTATACCCCAATAAAGATGAAAAAAAAAAAAGATTAATTGGGAAAAAACCCCTCCTTCAACCATTTTCTTTTTAGTTGTGTGATCCTGGCAGAGTGGGGACCAGAGTGAAGCAAGCGAGGTACCTGGGGTGCAAAATTTAAGGAGGCACTCACTTTCCAATGACAACTTGCACAAACCTGAGAAGTAGTGCCTCCTTAAATTTTGCACCCTAAGCACCTACCTCATCTGCCTCTGTTTAGTCCTGGTCTGGACCTTGGACAAGTTCCTTCACTTCTCTAAGACTCTTCTATAAAATGAGCTAATTAGTACCAAACTCAAAACGCCAAACTCAATGTCAAGCTCCAAAGATTGTTTTAAGGATAAATGAGGTGTTTTGCACAGTGTTTGAAACATAGCTAATTACCCCAAATTGGGAGCAATTAGTATTAGGAGTACTGTTTTCAGGTTCCTTGGACTTGAAGGCATAAAGCTCCCCTCTTTAGATTTAATAACATGTCCAACATGGTTTAGGCACTGGCCAGGCAAGATTAGGGCGCTTGCTTACTGATGACATGCAACACGAAATAATAATAGCTGTGACAGCTCTCACAAAACATGCCTGATTTTATGTACAATGGCAGCTCAACGTCAACAAACACGGTTATAAATGCGCTGTCAAAATCTGTGCTCAACCTCTTTCACTAAATGAGGTGTAATTATGTATAAGACAATTTGTGTTTGCAATCTGAGGTTATGGATCTGTGTGTGTGATGACTGGCTACAGTATGAAAAGTAATTCTGGCCGTTCAGAAGGAGTAATGGGCATCTTTAAATGTCAGCCCCGTGTTTCCTTAGAGCTGTCTGACAATCCCTAGATTGGAATTGTCAACAACTCCTAGATAAGGAGGAAAACTTTGAGGAGATGTGTGACTGGGCCAAATGGACAGCCCTCCAACTAAGACCCTGAACAAGTGTTGTCTGGTGGAGACCAATCTGTGGCTTCTGGTAGGAGTGATTTTCCTGGACTGCCTTATAAAGGTGGTCCATTGTGCAGTGCTATTGTTTGGCAAGGAGTAACAGGGCACATAGGGAGAGCATGGGATGAAAGCTCTGAGCGGGTATGTTTTTCTTGTACCTATCATGATGGGTGGTGTTAAGCTTCATGCCCTAGAAGATAGGATCATGTTTTTGTAGTTATTTTTGCTTCGCATCAAGCACAAAATTGAATTCTATTTTTAGTGCTACCATCAGAATAGCGATGCCTGGACGCCAGTCACCTCTGCATCCCTGAGTTCTGGGTTCCTGAGCACAGCTCAGTGCATGAGGGTCGGTGTTGAAATGAGAGGCAACATCCAGCTCTCGGTTTGAACTGCCTTTTGTTTGTGGGTCTGTCCTTGGAGTTGACCAAAGGCAGCAAGCTCACAATGAACACAGATGATTCTGCTATGGCTAAGTCCCTCCTTAGGGTCAACCTGAGAAACTGTAGGTCTTAGCTGGGCTCCAACCTGCCCTGTGCAATGGCATGAAACAAGAAAAACCGCAGCTACGCTGCCCGTCTCCCTGAGACAAATTCATTCAAGAATACTTATTAGCACTCTCACTCACAGGGAGGCTGATCTGAAAATAATACACTGGCGTGCTACTTGAAGAACTGTCCCTAGTCACGGAAAAAGGGATTGATTAAATCAATGTGAGGATTAAGGGAGAGAATCCATGTGCAGCACTGAGTTCCTGGCACACTAATTTTTTTTTTTTATTGAAGTATAGTTGATTTACAATATTGTGTCAGTTTCAGGTGTACAGCAAAGTGACTTGGTTATACATATATACATATGTATATATCCATATTCCTTTTTTCTATTCTTTTTCATTATAGGTTATTACAAGATATTGAATATAGTTTCCTGTGCTATACAGTAAATCCTTGTTGTTTATCTATTTTATATATAGCAGTGTGTATCTATTAATCCCCTACTCCCAGTTTATCCCTCCCCTCTCCCTTCCGCTTTGGTAACCAGAAGTTTGTTTTCTATGTCTGTGAGTCTGTTTCTGTTTTGTAAACAAGTTCATTTGTACTATTTTTTAGATTCCACATGTAAGTGATATCATACAATATTTGTCCTTGTCTGACTTACTTCACTCAGTATGATAATCTCTAGGTCCATCCATGTTTCTGCAAATGGCATTATTTCATTTTTAATGGCTGAGTAATATTCCATTATGTATTTATATATATATCTATGTATATATACATACATACACTACATCGTCTTTATCCATTCATTGGTTGATGGACACTTAGGTTGCTTCCATGTCTTGGCTATTGTAAATCGCTGGCACACTTACTTATTATTAGTGGAAGCCACAATTATAATCACATATGTGCACTCTGCTTACCCCTGCTGCTCATTTTCCACCTAAAGTTTAAAAGGTCGTAGAACTAGAAACCACCAGATTTCTGAGTTACTGTGGGTGAAGTGCCACAACAGCCTCTAATGCTGATATGTTGAAAGTAAAAACCATTAATCACTTTATCACTGACAACTTATTCTACTCAGGAGCCCAGGCTCAGAAGTATCCAATTCTTCTGAGAGTTAGGAGTTATTAATCATTTTGAGTTAGCAATTGTAAATTTACTGATTATCAACATTATACTTTTAAGGGTGCATAGGTAGGAATGTCTAGCATTTTTACTTTGATCTATTATTCCCCCAACCCCACAAGACACGTATCCTGACTCCCTAAATGATACTGTTCTCCCAGCTGCACAGACGTGGCAATAACCGTGTCACACAGGCTCTTGATGTTCCTCTGATCATCCATTCGTTCCCCATTCATCATTCAGCAAACGTTTATTGAGTGGCTACTCTACCCTGGACAGTGTAATAGGTGCTGGAGATAAAGAGTTGAATAAGAAACAGTCCCTGCCCTCTAGTTTGTAAACCGATGACAAAGTCTGACATGTAAACAGGTAATTTAAAATACTGCCTGTGGGTCTTCCCTGGTGGCGCAGTGGTTGAGAATCTGCCTGCCAATGCAGGGGACACGGGTTCGAGCCCTGGTCTGGGAAGATCCCACATGCCGCGGAGCAACTGGGCCCGTGAGCCACAACTACTGAGCCTGCGCGTCTGGAGCCTGTGCTCCGCAACAAGAGAGGCCACGACAGTGAGAGGCCCGCGCACCGCGATGAAGAATGGCCCCCGCTTGCCGCAACTAGAGAAAGCCCTGGCACAGAAACGAAGACCCAACACAGCCATAAATAAATAAATAAATAAATTTAAAAATGGTCCACATCAAAAAAAATCTTTAAAATATTGCCTGTGCAGAAATAAAATGAGAGCAGAGGGAGATAAACAACTGGATTGCCCTGGTTGCTGGAAAGGTTTTGCTGAGAGTTAACATCTGAGCTGGAACTTGAAAGATGAGTAGAAATTTTCCAGAGGAAGGAAGCAAGGGAAGGTATCCCACACAAAGGGAAGGCCCTGTGTTGAAGGAGAGCTGTGGGAATTCAGAGCTTGGTATGGGAAACTCAGTCTGGTGAGAATGGAAAGATGAGGCTGCATGACATGACGGCTGGGAATGACCTGATGCCAGGAGAAGGAGTTTGGCAAAGGAGGACCACAGAGGCGGGTGTTTTAAGTTAATAGACCTTCTTGTGTTTTTAGAGTAGTTTTAGGAAACTGAGCAGAAAGTACAGCAAATCCTCCTATTCACGCCCCAATGGCTCTTCCTGTTATTAACATCTTACATCAGCCAATTAGTCACCAGAGGTTTGTAAGCAAGAGCATAATAAGGATGCTTTGGTTATTTTAGGACGATTCCTGGTTATTTGTGTGCTGATAGGACTGGAGTCAGGGTATACTAGTGGCAGGAAGACCAGTCACAAGGCCATGGCCAAAGTCCATGTGATGGCTGAGGAGAGGATAAACCACAGCAGAGGTGTCAGGGGTAAGAGAGAGGATGGATTCTATTCTGGAGACACTTATCTGCTAAGTGGTTAGCCAGATTTGGTAGTTGAATGTGAGGGAGTGAGTGGGAGGGAGGAGTTTAGTTCGGGCAACCATTCCAGCCATCAATTTATTACTGTTCAGCTCCAGAGTCACCCTTCAGTACCTGCTCTGCCAGAAGGAACTGGCCTCTGTAAGTATTTCTCCTTTACCCTGTGAGTAGAGGGCGCTGGAGGGACACTGCAGGAAGAAGGAAGCTTCTCTTCCTGGTGTCGAATGTTGAGTTGTGCTTTTTCTCCTCTTGCTACATGCCAAGCAGTGGTACAGTTGTGTGGGGACATCCAAAGGGTCCCTGCCCCAGATGCACACCCAAGATATGCAGTCCCTGGCTTGGCTGGGTACCATATATCTGTAGCCCTCTCTATTCACACGTGACACGCTCCAGGTCTCATGCTCCTCGTGGTGTCCTAACTCTCTCTGTGACCTGCCCATCAGACTGGGCTCACCTGCACCCCAGAGGGTCGATTCCTCTACCCAGTAACTGTTGATAAGCTCTGGCATGGACATTCTGTCAATTTCTCCATCACCCAATGGGCTGTAACAATACCTCTCCAATGAGACCCGAGCCCCAGCCCTGGGGAGGAAGACCCAATGCCAAATCTGTCCTTCCTTGGGTACCTTGCAGAGTCCTCTTTACATTTTATAATTACTCCCCTATCCTAGTTTCATAATTCTTATGTTAAGCTTCCTCTCTTCAGTTACTGTAAGGTTTCTGCCTTATGACCGGACTGATAGAGCAACTGAGTGGATGGTGGCCCTAATTGAGTCAGAGCAGGAGGAACACCTTTTGGTGGTAAAGGCAGTGAATTCAGATTTGCAATTGCTGCATTTAAGGTGCTTGCGGGACTTCCAGGTGGAGAAATCAAATAGGTGATTGGGGCAGGGGTCTGGAACTCAGGCTGGTGATGTAGATGTCTTGGGCACATATGCGGTAGATGAAGTGAAGTCCTCCAAAGACATGTAGAGTCTCAAAGGTAAGAAAGATCAAGAATGGAATCCTTAGGATTTCCAAAGTCCAAGGACAAGGCAGAGCAAAGGGGTCAGCAAGAGAGGTCAGAGGACAAGTCCCACAGGTAGGAGGAGAATTAGCAGAAGCCAAGGAAGGAGACAATGTCTCAGACCGCCCAACAGAAGCAGTTCATCTTCAGAGTTTGCTTGGAAGTTCACGATGTTCTCAGGAACAACATCCCCAAGAGGGTCAAATTGTGTAGGATGTAAACTCATCACCTCCATGAGCACTTCCCATTTGCTAAGAGTGAACAATCATTAAGGGAGAGCTGGTGTATGACGGTCTTTGCTTCACTGTGACATACACCCACAGGCTCACAGCTCACTGTGCCTCTGGACTATAAAAAGCACTCACATCCCTTGGGATATGAGATCCTCTCTGACACTGAGAAGGCAATGGGAACAAGTGTGTGATGCCTTTTGCCACTCCAGCGGTGGAGTTCAACAAGGATACTGGAAAAATAACTCCACCCCTTAGGAGTCTCCTTGGACTCGGGGGCGTGCAGAGTGGATCTGGAGTCAGTTGGACGCCGCTGGTGTGAACTAAAGGGCTGTCTCATCATTCAGACATTTCCTGGGGAGATCTGGTCTCAGAGGCAAGCTGTTGGCATTTGATCAGTCGTACCAAATGCCAAGCTGCCCAGTGCCTAATTGGCATACAGCTCTTGGATTTGTAACGAGAGGGTCTTGGGACTTTGAGTGCTAAAATTTGTATGCAGTTTTTGACATTTTACGTGCCCTTGGGACACAGTGAGAACTCACGGTCAATTTGCCTGGCAGCATAGCTGCATAGACAAGTCACTTGACAAATCTCCGGATCCAGTGCTATTCTGTGTTCTGTATGATCTCTCCATTGACACCTAGGAAATCATCTTCTGTGCTCTTATTAGATGGGGCCATTTGATTTTTATGTTTTGGTCGTATGTCTACATTGGGTTTTTCTGTAGGATACTTGGTTTCTAACCTGATATGCTCAACTATGCTTCCTAGGGATTGGGGGGACAGATACGAAGCCTTTTGAAGTAGCAATGGAGCCATCCTATGAAATGTATTTATGATGGCTCTAAATGCCAGTTTTAAAAAATTGTCATTTCTTGAGACACAAAGACTAAACAGAAACTGCATATTAGAGAAGGCCAGCTATTGGGGTGGGGGAGGCGGAGGGTGTGGCCAAGATGACCTGGGCATGGACAGTGGCTGCTTCCCTAGAATCTCCTTTCTTACACAGGCATATCCTGGCTTTACAGACACGTGTAAATACTACCAGCCGACAAAACCTTTTGAAAACCAAACAACGGGGACTTCCCTGGTGGTGCCGTGGTTAAGAATCCGCCTGCCAATGCAGGGGACACGGGTTCGATCCCCGGTCCGGGAAGATCCCACACGCCGCGGAGCAACTGAGCCCATGTGCCACAACTACTGAGCCTGTGCTCTAGAGCCCGTAAGCCACAACTACTGAGCCTGCAAGCTGCAACTACTGAAGCATGTGCACCTAGAGCCCATGCTCTGCAGCAAGAGAGGCCACCGCCGTGAGTAGCCCATGCACCACAACAAGGAGTAGCCCCTGCTCACCACAACTAGACAGAGCCCGCACCCAGCAATGAAGACCCAACACAGCCAGAAATAAATAAGTAAAATAAAAAAATAAAAAAACAAAAAACAAAAATAAAACCAAACAATGGATTCTCTCTTTGGATAACACAATCTGTGCATGCACCACATAGAATGAAATAAAACCACGCACACGGATCCTCTGATTAGTTTTAGAAATGGGGTCCCCTAAAAGCCTGCCCTTGTCAACTCCTGAGATTAAACGCTTTTGGGGAAGGACAAGACATAAAATGTCTCTTTGTCCTCAATTATGTATTTTCCTTCGATCTTCCTCTCTCATCTGTTGGTTTTCAGGTAGTTAAGTTAATAGAGCTTTCAGCTGAGCATTTCACAGTTGGTGGTGGAGAAGGTTAGCTGCCTTGAATCATGTCGAGGTTATTGTGTGAATCTGTTTGGAAAGGGGACAAGAGCAATGATAAAGGTGTCCACTCTAAACCCTTTGAGAAACAGCAAAAACTCAAATGCTGCTGTTTTTCCAGTGAGATGCCTATGGGCTTTGTGGATTTTGTTTTTTAAACAAAGACCCATTTGAGTATCCTATAGGCTCTGGACCTTGCTTTTGAACTAAAGCAAAACAAAACAGAACAAACACACAGAAAAGCAACCAAACAAACCAAAACAAACTTGTGTCATCCCCCAGAAAAACAGCCACATTATTATTTACCATGGGTTGCCCTCTAGCAGATGATTCAGTATTGCAAGCATTTTATTCAGAAAGTTTTTCCTTACCAGCTCTCTGGCATATATATTATGTCTATATTATCGACCTAGAGCCGCTCTTAAGAAGACATGCAGAAGAGAACCTGCCCAGTTCTCCCTCTCGGCCGGCCTGGGCCCCCTAAGTGTTTACAAAAGCTGGACGGGGCTCTAATCTATGCAGAATTGAAGAGCAGAGGGGCACACACTAAGGGACCGGGCCAAGTGAGATTAAGCAGCTCCATTCCGCAGATCTCACTGCTATGACCAGTAGAAGGGTCGCACAGCTTGCCAGGGCAGGGCTGGACGGCTACTGAGGACAACTGGGATCTCAGGACGAGGGACTGGGAAGGATCACAAATGGTTGTTTGTTTTGTTAGAAGTGGGGGCCATCGTGGGGGCCAGACAATGGGCATGTGTGAGCGGCGAGCTTAGATGCCACTGAGCATAACTCCTGGGGAAATTTCAAGTTTTCATCGGTGATGTCTGCGGGAACACTCCCAAGCCTTAGCAGGACAACCAGGATGCCCTCCTGTTGCTTTGGACATTGGTCCATTTTCAGAGTGACTGTCGTGAAGACTCCACGTGGCAAATGCACTGAACAGTCACTGAACTTGGAGGGGATGCATGGGTCATTGTATCGACATGGCCCTATTACAGATGAGCAAGGTTTGTTTTCAGCTACTCGTAATACTCATTTCTTTAACCTACTGATTCTGAAGACACTGCAACAGGCTCAATGTCCTGCCTTTCAAATTTTTTGATTCACTTCCATGTTCAGTTAACATGATTACAAAAATAAATTTAAAACTAATCGTAATATAATTCTGTATATAATCTGCATATAATTCCGTATCTCACAGCTCAGCATCTGCAGTTACAGGAACCCATAGCTGTTACGAGAACAGTTCCTAATAGCCTGGAAATGTGATTTAACTGCAGTTTAAGTTGACACTGTGATATAAATAGTGACACTGCTATTATTTCAGGATCATTACACTGTGAGGAAGAATAGGTTGCAATTAAGCTATGGTAGAAGGGTCATCAGGTTCCATCAGTATCAAGACAGTAAGCAAAACGGTGAGGAGATGGGAAACAGTATGATATGGAATGGTTGGAAAGGCTGGAGTCTAACAACAAAAAAACCTTGCTGAACATGCATTTAATTGACACCCAGTCAAGTACTGCGTCCCAAGGATTTTACCTGCTTGATAATTTGGGCCCCTATGGTGCCCCTCCATCCCCATTGCCCAGGTACGTTACACACCGATCTTTCTGCCTTTCCCCTTGTCCCACCATCCCTTCTCCTCCTCTCTACACAAACATTTTCCTAAAGTGAAAATCTGACGGTGTCATTTCTCTGCTAAAAGTCATCCAGTGGCTCTTTATGACTTGTAGGATAAGTGATTATCACGTTGCCAAGCAAACCTATAAGGACCTTGGAGATGCTGTTTCCTTTGTATCATGTACCACCTCTTCCCTCCCTTTCCTCCTACCGCCCAGACGCTGGCTTGCAGTTCCATGAAAACACTGCTCCTAACCCCACCCCCTGCCCCCACCTGTGACTGCGTTTGCCTGCACTCGCTCCACGTGGCGAGGCAGCCGGCCTCTTCTCCCTGCCAAGCTCCATCCCATAGGCACCTGCCCAATTCCTATCTGCCTTTCAAGACTCAGTTCAAACTCATCTCCTTGGTGATGCCTCTCTTGACTGCTCCAGGAAAGGCTATCTCCTCCATCTTACTGCCACACAGCATCTTGCTTTTAATCTCTGCAACTGCACTTATCATATTTTTAATTCGTTTTGATTATGCATTGTGTCCTATGCTAAACTCTAAACTGGTAAAGATAGCCACCAATCTTTTTTTTATTTTTTTGGATAGTGACTCCTTTCTTTTTACTTTTTAATTTATTTTTAGTATTTATTTATTTGGCTGCGTCGGGTCCCAGTCACAGCACTCAGGATCCCTAGCTGTGGGCATGTGGGATCCTCAGTTGCAGCGTGCGGAGTCCTAGTTGTGGCATTTGGGATCCAGTTCCTGGACCAGGGATTGAACCCAGGCCCCACCCCACCCCCACCACATTGGGAGTGCAGAGTCCCAGCTACTGGACCACCAGGGAAGTCCTGCCACCAATCTTTACGCCAGAACTTAGCTCACTGCTTGATCTATAGGCAGTCTCTATTTGATCAGAAATTCTATTTTTGATACAGAAAACCTTTGGTCTAAAGAACAGATGGGGCTTCCCTGGTGGCGCAGTGGTTATGAATCCGCCTGCCAATGCAGGGGACATGGGCTCGAGCCTTGGTCTGGGAAGATCCCACGTGCCACGCAGCAATTAAGCCTGTGCGCCACAACTACTGAAGCCCGCACGCTTAGAGCCCGTGCTCTGCAACAAGAGAAGCCACCGCACCACAATGAAGAGTAGCCCCCACTCACCACAACTAGAGAAAAGCCCGCGTGCAGCTACGAAGACCCAACACAGCCAAAAATAAAAATAAAAAATAAAGAACAGATGGACGAGGACTGGATAACTGTCTTGCAGTATTTGAAGGGTTGTCATATGGAGAAGGATTTGGGCTCATTCTACCTGGTCTGGTGTGTGAAACTTGGTCGATGCATGGAAGATACAGTGAGACAGATAGTGGATCAATGTAAAGAACATCCTAAATGTCACCTGTTCAAAGACAGAATCAGCCGTCTCTTGAGACAAGTACTGAGTATGTGATAACTGTGGTATTTAGGCTAAGCTGAAAATTTTGTAGGAATTATTCCAGTATCAAGTGGATGACCACACTTGTTGTCTTTCTATCTTGTGATATAATGATTAAAACATGGCATGGATGTCCCATTAGCATAGCTGTCTATATCTCAAAGAAAATAAACCCATAAATGAAATTGTTGAGATCCAAATCTGCCTATGTCATTCCCTTCAGATACTTGATAATAGTTATTGAATATTAAGGATATCAGTACTTGTTTTTACAAGGATACTTACTGAATATATGATGTAGTTCCAGAAAGGTCTGTAACATACTTTAACACTTAAGATTTTGAATTTTTTTTCAAATGATGTTTCATGTTTACTGGGGTGTGGTCTAATGATTCTTGAAGATGGAAGTGAAAAGAAAGTTTTCACTTTCCTAACTTGATCCCGAGATGGCATCAAGATTGTGGTTACGGTTTTTATTTTCAATTAATAGTTTGAATTCATTCAAATGTTTGATTGAGCCTTTTGCTTTTGCTGAGTTACCTGTACATTTTGAGAAACAATAGGAATTCATACCATAAAGTTTCCAAAGACTTCCTTACAGTTGTGAAAGATCCATCACTATACAAGATTTCATATATTACATCATTTTACACTGCTTTTATTTTTTCTGCAGTAGTATGGGATGGACAAAATGATTACAGTGAATTTTAGATGCTGCACCATAATGGTAGTACAAAGCTAAATGATCATTTTTCCTCTCTTTATAAACTCCAGTTTTATTGCAGCAGCCAAACCTTATATAGTCCCCAATTTAGCTTCTTTATTTTATTAAAACCACATAAGAACAAATTTCTATTATCTAAATAAAGCCCCAGAGGAAATGTGATTCACACTAGTTGGAAAGTGTCCTCTTTAAAGATGTCTATGGGGGGAGCTTCAAGACGGCGGAAGAGTAAGACATGGAGATCACCTTCCTCCCCACAAATACATCAGAAATACATCTACATGTGGAACAACTCCTACAGAACACCTACTGAACGCTGGCAGAAGACCTCAGACCTCCCAAAAGGCAAGAAACTCCCCACGTACCTGGGTAGGGCAAAAGAAAACAGAAAAAACAGAGACAAAAGAATAGGGACAGGACCTGCACCAGTGGGAGGGAGCTGTGAAGGAGGAAGGTTGTCCACACACTAGGAAGCCCCTTCGCGGGCGGAGACTGCGGGTGGCGGAGGGGGGAAGCTTCGGAGCCACGGAGGAGAGCGCAGCCACAGGGGTGCGGAGGGCAAAGCGGAGAGATCCCCGCACAGAGGATCGGCGCCGAGCAGCACTCAGCAGCCCGAGAGACTCGTCTGCTCACCCGCCGGGGCGGGCGGGGCTGGAGCTGAGGCTCGGGCTTCGGTCGGATCGCAGGGAGAGGACAGGGGTTGGCGGCGTGAACACGGCCTGAAGGGGTTAGCGCACCACAGCTAGCCGGGAGGGAGTCCGGGAAAAATACTGGAGCTGCCAAACAGGCAAGAGACTTTTTCTTGCCTCTTTGTTTCGCGGCGCGCAAGGAGAGGGGATTCAGAGCGCCGCTTAAACGAGCTCCAGAGGCGGGCGCGAGCTGCGGTTATCAGCACGGACCCCAGAGACGGGCGTGAGACGCTAAGGCTGCTGCTGCCGCCACCAAGAAGCCTGTGTGTGAGCACAGGTCACTCTCCACACCGCCCCTCCCGGGAGCCTGTGCAGCCCGCCACTGCCAGGGTCCCGTGATCCAGGGACAACTTCCCCAGGAGAACGCACGGCACACCTCAGGCTGGTGCAACGTCATGCCAGCCTCTGCCGCCGCAGGCTCGCCCCGCATCCGTACCCTTCCCTCCCCGTGGCCTGAGTGAGCCAGAGCCCCCGAAGCAGCTGCTCCTTTAACCCCGTCCTGTGTGAGTGAAGAACAGATGCCCTCAGGTGACCTACACGCAGAGGCGGGGCCAAATCCAAAGCTGAACCCTGGGAGCTGTGCGAACAAAGAAGAGAAAGGGAAATCTCTCCCAGCAGCCTCAGGAGCAGCGGATTAAAGCTCCACAAACAACTTGATGTACCCTGCATCTGTGGAATACCTGAATAGACAATGAATCATCCCAAATTGAGGAGGTGGACTTTGGGAGCAGGATATATTAATTTTTCCCCTTTTCCTTTTTTTGTGAGTGTATATGTGTATGCTTCTGGGTGAGATTTTGTCTGTATAGCTTTGCTTTTACCATTTGTCCTAGGGTTCTGTCTGTCCTTTTTTTTTTTTTTTTTCTGGTATAATTTTTAGCGTTTGTTATCATTGGTGGATTTGTTTTTTGTTTTGGTTGCTCTCTTCTTTCTTTTTCTTTTTTTTACTAAAAAAATTTTTTTTAATAATTATTTTTTATTTTTTATTTTAATAACTTTATCTTATTTTATCTTCTTCTTTCTTTCCTTCTTTTTTTTCTCCCTTTTATTCTGAGCCATGTGGATGACAGGCTCTTGGTGCTCCAGCCAGCCATCAGGGCTGTGCCTCTGAGGTGGGAGAGCCAAGTTCAGGACAATGGTCCACAAGAGACCACCCAGCTCCACGTAATACCAAATGGCAAAAATCTCTCAGAGATCTCCATCTCAGTGCCAAGACCCAGCTCCACTCAACGACCAGCAAGATACAGAGCTGGACACCCTATGCCAGACAACTAGCAAAACAGGAACACAACCCCACCCATTAGCAGAGAGGCTACCTAAAATCATAATAAGGCCACAGACACCCCAAAACACACCACCAGATGTGGACCTGCCCACCAGAAAGACAAGATCCAGCCTCATCCACCAGAACACAGGCACTAGTCCCCTCCACCAGGAAGCCTACACAATCCACTGAACCAACCTTAGCCACTGGGGGCAGACACCAAAAACAACGGTAACTACAAACATGCAGCCTGCAAAAAGGAGACACCAAACACAGTAAGTGAAGCAAAATAGGAAGACAGAGAAACACAGAGCAGATGAAGGAGCAAGGTAAAAACCCACCAGACCAACCAAATGAAGAGGAAATAGGCAGTCTACCTGAAAAAGAATTCAGAATAATGACAGTAAAGATGATCCAAAATCTTGGAAATAGAAAGAAGAAAATACAAGAAACGTTTAACAAGGATCTAGAAGAACTAAAGAGCAAACAAACAGTGATGAACAACACAATAAATGAAATTTAAAATTCTCTAGAAGGAATCAATAGCAGAATAACTGAGGCAGAAGAATGGATAAGTGACCTGGAAGATAAAATAGTGGAAATAACTACTGCAGAGCAGAATAAAGAAAAAAGAATGAAAAGAATTGAGGACAGTCTCAGAGACCTCTGGGACAACATTAAACGCACCAACAATTGAATTATAGGGGTCCCAGAGAAGAAGAGAAAAAGAAACGGACTGAGAAAATATTTGAAGCGATTATAGTTGAAAACTTCCCTAATATGGGAAAGGAAATAGTCAATCAAGTCCAGGAAGCACAGATTCCCAACAGGATAAATCCAAGGAGAAACACACTAAGACACATATTAATCAAACTATCAAAAGTTAAACACAAAGAAAAAATATTAAAAGCAACAAGGAAAAAGCAACAAATAACATACAAGGGAATCCCCATAAGATTAACAGCTGATCTTTCAGCAGAAACTCTGCAAGCCAGAAGGGAGTGGCAGGACATATTTAAAGTGATGAAGGGGGAAAACCTACAACCAAGATTACTCTACCCAGCAAGGATCTCATTCAGATTTGACGGAGAAATTAAAACCTTTACAGACAAGCAAAAGCTGAGAGAATTCAGCACCACCAAACCAGCTATACAAAAAATGCTAAAGGAAGTTCTCTAGGCAGGAAACACAAGAGAAGGAAAAGACCTACAATAGCAAACCCAAAACAATTAAGAAAATGGTAATAGGAACATACATATCAATAATTACCTTAAATGTAAATGGATTCAATGCTCCAACCAAAAGACATAGACTGGCTGAATGGATACAAAAACAAGACCCATATATATGCTGTCTACAAGAGACCCACTTCAGACCTAGGGACACATACAGACTGAAAAGGAGGGGATGGAAAAAGATATTCAATGCAAATGGAAATCAAAAGAAAGCTGGAGTAGCAATTCTCATATCAGACAAAATAGACTTTAAAATAACGACTATTACAAGAGAGAAGGAAGGACACTACATAATGATCAAGGGATCAATCCAAGAAGAAGATATAACAATTGTAAATATTTATGCACCCAACATAGGAGCACCTCAATACATAAGGCAAATACTAACAGCCATAAGAGGGGAAATTGACAGTAACACAATCATAGTAGGAGATTTTAACACCCCACTTTCAACAATGGACAGATCATCCAAAATGAAAATAAATAAGGAAACACAAGCTTTAAATAATACATTAAAAAAGATGGACTTAATTGATATTTATAGGACATTCCATCCAAAAACAACAGAATAAACTTTCTTCTCAAGTGCTCATGGAACATTCTCCAGGATAGATCATATCTTGGGCCACAAATCAAGCCTTGGTAAATTTAAGAAAATTGAAATCGTATCAACTATCTTTTCTGACCACAATGCTATGGGACTAGATATCAATTACAGGAAAAAAATCTGTAAAACATACAAACACATGGAGGCTAAACAATACACTACTTAATAACCAAGAGATCACTGAAGAAATCAAAGAGGAAATTAAAAAATACCTAGAAACAAATGACAATGAAAACACGATGACACAAAACCTATGGGGTGCAGCAAAAGCAGTTCTAAGAGGGAAGTTTATAGCAATACAGTCCTACCTTAAGAAACAAGAAACATCTCAAATAAACAACTTAACCTTACCCCTAAAGCAATTAGAGAAAGAAGAACAAAAAAACCCCAAAGTTAGCAGGAGGAAAGAAATCATAAATATCAGATCAGAAATAAATGAAAAAGAAATGAAGGAAACGATAGCAAAGATCAATAAAACTAAAAGCTGGTTCTTTGAGAAGATCAACAAAATTGATAAACCATTAGCCAGACTCATCAAGAAAAAAAGGGAGAAGACTCCAATCAACAGAATTAGAAATGAAAAAGGAGAAGTAACAACTGACACTGCAGAAACACAAAGAATCATGAGAGATTACTACAAGCAACTCTATGCCAATAAAATGGACAACCTGGAAGAAATGGAAAAATTCTTAGAAATGCACAACCTTCCAAGACTGAAACAGGAAGAAATAGAAAATATAAACAGACCAATCACAAGCACTAAAATTGAAACTGTGATTAAAAATCTTCCAACAAACAAAAGCCCAGGTCAGATGGCTTCACAGGCAAATTCTAACAAACATTTAGAGAAGAGGTAACACCTATCCTTCTCAAACTCTTCCAAAATATAGCAGAGGGAGGAACACTCCCAAACTCATTCTATGAGGCCACCATCACCCTGATACCAAAACCAGACAAAGATGTCACAAAGAAAGAAAACTATAGGCCAATATCACTGATGAACATAGATGCAAAAATCCTCAACAAAATACTAGCAAACAGAATCCAACAGCACATTAAAAGGATCACACACCATGATCAAGTGGGGTTTATCCCAGGAATGCAAGGATTCTTCAGTATACGCAAATCAATCAATGTGATACACCATATTAACAAATTGAAGGAGAAAAACAATATGATCATCTCAATAGATGCAGAGAACGCTTTTGACAAAATTCAACACCCATTTATGATAAAAACCCTCTAGAAAGTAGGCAGAGAGTGAACTTACCTCAACATAATAAAGGCCATATATGACAAACCCACAGCCGACATCGTCCTCAATGGTGAATAACTGAAACCATTTCCACTAAGATCAGGAACAAGACAAGGTTGCCCACTCTCAGTGCTATGATTCAACATAGTTTTGGAAATTTTAGCCACAGCAATCAGAGAAGAAAAATAAATAAAAGGAATCCAAATCGGAAAAGAAGAAATAAAACTGTCACTGTTTGCAGATGACATGAGACTATACATAGAGAATCCTAAAGATGCTACCAGAAGGCTACTAGAGCTAATCAATGAATTTGGTAGAGTAGGAGGATACAAAATTAATGCACAGAAATCTCTTGCATTCCTATACACTAATGATGAAAAATCTGAAAGAGAAATTAAGGAAACACTCCCATTTACCATTGCAACAAAAAGAATAAAATGCCTAGGAATAAACCTACCTAAGGAGACAAAAGACCTGTATGCAGAAAACTATAAGACACTGATGAAAGAAATTAAACATTATACAAACAGATAGAGAGATATACCACATTTGTGGATTGGAAGAATCAACATTGTGAAAATGACTATACTACCCAAAGCAATCTACAGATTCAATGCAATCCTTATCAAACTATCAAGGGCATTTTTCACAGAGCTAGAACAAAAAATTTCACAATTTGTATGGAAACACAAAAGACCCCGAATAGCCAAAGCCATCTTGAGAAAGAAAAACGGAGCTGGAGGAATCAGGCTCCCTGACTTCAGACTATACTACAAAGCTACACTAATCAAGACAATATGGTAATGGCACAAAAACAGAAATATAGATGAATGGAACAGGATAGAAAGCTCAGAGATAAACCCATGCACATATGGTCACCTTATCTTTGATAAAGGAGCCAAGAATACACAGTGGAGAAAAGACAGCCTCTTCAATAAGTGGTGCTGGGAAAACTGGACAGCTACATGTAAAAGAATGAAATTAGAACACTCCCTAACACCATACACAAAAATAAGCTCAAAATGGATTAAAGACCTAAATGTAAGACCAGACACTATCAAACACTTAGAGGAAAACATAGGCAGAACACTCTATGACATAAATCACAGCAAGATCCTTTTTGACCCACCTCCTAGAGAAATGGAAATAAAAACATAAATAAACAAATGGGACCTAATGAACCTTAAAAGCTTTTGCACAGCAAAGGAAACCATAAACAAGAGGAAAAGACAACCCTCAGAATGGGAGAAAATATTTGTAAATGAAGTAACTGACAAAGGATTAATCTCCAAAATTTACAAGCAGCTCATGCAGCTCAATATCAAAAAAACAAACAACCCAATCCAAAAATGGGCAGAAGACCTAAATAGACATTTCTCCTAAGAAGATATACAGATTGCCAACAAACACATGAAAGGATGCTCAACATCATTAATCATTAGAGAAATGCAAATCAAAACTACAATGAGGTATCACCTCACACCCGTCAGAATGGCCATCATCAAAAATCTACAAACAATAAATGCTGGAGAGGGTGTGGAGGAAAGGGAACACTCTTGCACTGTTGGTGGGAATGTAAATTGCTACAGCCACTATGGAGAACAGTATGGAGGTTCCTTAAAAAGCTAAAAATAGAACTGCCATACGACCCAGCAATCCCACTACTGGGTATATACCCTGAGAAAACCATAATTCAAAAAGAGTCATGTACCAAAATGCTCATTGCCACTCTGTTTACAATAGCCAGGACATGGAAGCAACCTAAGTGTCCATCAACAGATGAATGGATAAAGAAGATATGGCACATATATGCAATGGAATATTACTCAGCCATAAAAAGGAACGAAATTGAGTCATTTGTAGTGAGGTGGATGGACCTAGAGTCTGTCATACAGAGTGAAGTAAGTCAGAAAGAGAAAAACAAATACCGTATGCTAACACATATATATGGAACCTAAAAAAAAATAAAAAAAGGTCATGAATAACCTAGGGGCAAGACGGGATTAAAGACGCAGACCTACTAGAGAATGGACTTGAGGATACAGGGAAGGGGAAGGGTAAGCTGTGACAAAGTGAGAGAGTGGCATGGACATATATACACTACCAAATATAAAATAGATAGCTAGTGGGAAGCAGCCGCATAGCAACAGGGAGATCAGCTTGGTACTTTGTGACCACCTAGAGGGGTGGGATAGGGAGGGTGGGAGGGAGGGAGACCAAGAGGGAAGAGGTATGGGGATATATGTATATGTATAGCTGATTCACTTTGTTATAAAGCAGAAACTAACACACCACTGTAAAGCAATTATACTGCAATAAAGATGTTAAAAAAAAAAAAGGGTGTGTATGGCTACTTGAAATGTGATGTGCCTGAAAATCCATTTTGCCTGCAAATTAGGCCAAGTCCTTCAAATTAGGCTCTGGACAGAGAAACTGGCTTTCTGAGTGAAGTTTGTTGCATTATTGAACAGAACACTAATAGTGTTTTCCCATTCTCCCAGTCTAGTGATACACCACAGTACTGGAGAAACACCCTTCAAGATATTGAATCTGCCGGATCACCAAGCAGGCGCCAGCCAGGTGGTGGCATTTCATATTCACTTCACACCTGTTGTCACCTAGGGACATATGACTCCTTTGTGCCACCACCTATAAGCCTGACCACCACCTATAAGCCTGACCACCTATAAGCCTGACCACAGTCCAACCAGCTAGACAGATGCCCACCTCATGTTCAGGGCAATCAGTCAACAGAAGGGTCTATGGAAGTGACAGTATGTTAAGGTTTATCTTTAGAAGTTACTGCGAAGATGGCTTAGGATAGCTCGGGATTTTGGTAGATATTTGAAGTGTTAAATCCTTTTCTCCTGCTGCCCAATTTCTGTAAGGTTCTATGTGTTATTCGTAAATCTGTTTCCTCTTATAGTGATTTGTACTTCTTTGTACTTGCTTCTTCACCATACCATCATTAACAAAGATTTATGCAGCAGAGTCCAGATACTATTTTAGACAGTATAACATAAAGGTCTCACTGGGTCAATTAGTTAAACTAGTTGAAATCCATGCATGAAGAATGGAATCAGATACATATATAATATTTTAAAGGTTATTATCTATCTGTCTAGCATCTGTCACCTATCTTTCTATCTAATCTATATTATAATCTCCTTAAAATTATCTTTTAAGGCTAAAATTGGAAAAATAGTGTCCAACTGGTTCCACTACCATTTCTAAAGAAGAATACATCAGCAGAAGGGATATGGTAAATGTAAATCTTAAAAAAAGTAGAATTAAGAAAAGGAGAAATTCAGAGTTAAAGCCTTGGGAAGAAGATTCACTAACTAGCTGGATTAATGATCCAGTCTACCCACAAAGAGGATAGGGATGCATCAAACTGGCATAGATTGTCACATTTTGTCATCAAAATGGCATAGATAGCCATTAAGATTATCCTAGTAATAGATCTCGCTAATGTTTCATGTTCGCCAAGCAACACCGAGATTAAAATTTGGCTTCTCCTAGAAATTTCCTCTGACGGAGAGAAATCACTGATTATCCCCTCTCTTTGAAGAGCCACTGCAAATAGTAGTACCATTTCAAATATTAAATGAGGACCTGCTTACTTTGTCCCAGTGTTCCAGGCTAGGAAGTTCATTTCAGATTTACATTTTGAATGTGGATATTGACTTTAGTGTGAAGAATGGATTTAATAAGGATGAAGGATTGAGTCAGGATATCAGAAGAGTAGAACCATAGCCTAGATTAGAGATTATGAGGGTCTGTATATGGTAGAGGCAAAAAAGAGAGGATGAGAATGGGGAGAGGGGTTATTAAGAAGACAGAATTAGGAGGGCTTGATCACTGTAGATATATACATGAAGGGAGGTTTCCAGAAAATTCTCAGGTTTCTTCTGTGAGTTTGGTATTAGCCAGATTTGGAGATACTGATAATGCTTGAGTGTATTGGGGGAAAACAAAATTTCTGGATCTTCAAATCTGAAGACCATCCTTAGACCAAAGTTGACCTTCCCAAGGTAGTTCTATCCTGTTAGAAACCAATGATTTTCAAACTGCAATAACTATACAGAAATACAAATACATTGACAACTTTTTTTTTTAACCTTTTTTTAACCACACTGTGCAGCATGTGGGAATCTTAGTTCACCGACCAGGAATTGAACCCATGCCCCCTGCAATGGAACCGCTGAGTCTTAACCACTGGACGGCCAGGGAAGTCTCTGCATTAACAACTTTTCATAGAAGTTTTATACAATGAAGAGCACAAAAATAAAATTGCTTATCATTTTCAACCTTATCTCTTTCCTCCCCAACCCCCATCTACTTCTCTGGAGAAATAACAAACTCAGGTAATTAGGTTTGGTTTATTTATTTTTAATTTATAGAACCATAGATCTTTTTTCTGATATACTAGTTGTATGAACTACTAAGAATTTTCTCAGCAACTGAATAATGAAAGAGTTTGTGATGTTATAGAAAAAGCCTATTGTTCACTGAAAACAAATGTGTCAGTAGCTGAAAGGATTTTCAAAAGGGAAGAAGTCCCACTAAATGTAGTAAATTTTTCTATTGGATCTTTATTTTTTACTTAGTGGCAATACTAAAATTTTGAAGGCAGAACAAGAGAAACACTATAATAAGGAGGAAGGTTACCAGTAATGGTCATCTCTTAACTTGTCTGCCCCCGTGTCCTTTCTCAAGGGAACTACTCTTTTCCCCTCTTATGGTTCTGGTGGGCTGGTCCATCAAGGATGCTGTCTCACCACAGTGGTGGAGCCAAGGGTCAATCAGAAAACATCATTTTCCTAGACACTGTGATTGGTCCAGAGTAGGCACATGGCCCAACCAGGGCCAATCAGAGTTCTTTTGGGGACTTGGAAGGTTCCTGGAGAGAGTTTCTCTTTCAGGGACCATGAAGTGTATTCATCTTCGGGCCTTGGACCTGTCAGGGTCTAGCTTTCCCTCTGTGTAGAGAGAAATTGCTAGAGAATAAAAGCAAAACTGAGAGATGAAGAGACCCAGACAGAGTCTTAATGACATCGATTGAGTCTCTGCATCCATCTTTGCCTGAACTATTACTATCTCCTGAGCCAACAAATTCTCCCATTTTTTACAGTTAAGTTTGAATTTCAAAGGAAAGCATACTGACTACTTATATATCCTGCACTGAATTGTGTTTTTTAGCTCTCAAAACTATAACATACAGATTATCTGAGGGAAGGAAATATCCTAGTTTATTATCAATAGCACTTTTCATTCACAGATTCGGAAGCGTCTTTAAGCAGGAGGTTTTGGGAAAGGGAAAAAATTGACCCCTGAGTAATCTAACTATATGATAATAGGAAATGAGAACATGGAAACATAATGTATGTGGAGTTTAAGTCGAGCGTCAATTCTACAATGCTTTGATGTCCCTCCTAATTCCTAAATTCAATTATTTATGGTCGAATACCACTGAACATAGGAAGTAATATATTTTTAAACCATACTGACTAAATGGTTAAAATCAGAGCTGTCAACAGGCCAACTATCTGGGAACTGATTTTATACTCAGAGCACAAATGACCTTTACACTCTTCTGTCTCACATACAATGATAGGCACATAAAAGCTGTCTTCATTAGCCTATCAGATAAACAGAAAGGTGGGAATAAAGTAAGAAAAAAAAATTTGCCAAGTCATTCTACCTGTATTCTAGAACTTTAAAAGTTAGAAACAATATTAGAAGTCATTTCTTCAACTTTTAAAAACATACCGTGTCAGGATGTGACACATATATTTTCCAGGAAATATAATTAATGGGCTGTTGCTGTGTAGTGATACTCTAAACCCTTGTTATCCAAATACTATCCCAAATGCACGACAGGTGTCCACAGACATACACTAATAATTTTAAGATAAATCGTGCTTGTTATATGAAATTGGCAAACTCTCCTTCCCACCCGTGCCACCAACATCCTGTCTTTGGACCTCTCTTCTCTGTTCAGGTAATTCCTATTCATCCTTATCATCACCTTCTCTGAATTCGCTCCCAGGCCCTCCCCTTCCCTAACCCTGGGTTAGTGGTCCTTCTCCAGTGCACAACTATGTGGGGACATATCACACACAACTGTCACCGTCCTTTGTTTTCTCCACTAGACTGGGAGCCACATGAGGCAAAGACTGTGTCAGGCAAAGATCCCACAAGAATAGCACAGCTCCTGGCACATACGTTCAATGAATTATGTGTTTACGTGAACACATGAATGCCGATTCCAGCTCTAGAATCAGCATTGAAGACCTTTCTTAAAAGATACCCAACACACTACATTCAAATGGATCTCACCATGAAAATGTGCTTGAATGGTTGTTTACCACCAAACCTCTGACTTACCAGAGTGTAGGGACCCTAGGTCTTGATCACCTGTTAATTCTGTACTTCTTAGCCTTGGATGGCCATTAGAATCCCTTGGGGAGAGACTTCCCTGGTGGCGCAGTGGTTAAGACTCTGAGCTCCCAATGCAGGGGGCCTGGGTTAGATCCCTGGTCAGGGAACTAGATCCTACATGCACGCTGCAACTAAGAGTTCACATGCTGCAACTAGGGAGCCAGCGAGCCGCATCTAAGGAGCCCGAGAGCCACAACTAAAATCCAGCACAACCAAATAAATAAATAAAATATTAAAAAAAAAAAAAAAAAAGAATCCCCTGGGGAAACTTGAGAAACATGTAGATCCCTTGTGCCCATTTAAATCAGCCTCCCTGGGGGTGAGTACCAGGCATCGGAAGTTTTCAAAAGTTCAGTAGGTGATGTCAACATTTAGTCAAGGGTTGAGAAACACCGAATTAGCCAATGGGTGAGAAGGCTCCCTACTATCAAATCTGCTTTCCTATGACTTTCCTGTTATTTCTGTGGAGGTGATTGGGATCATGGCCTAATAAATAACATAAATACTGAAGGCTTACCATGTGCCAGGCACTTTACATACATCATCTCCACAAAATCACAACTGTTTCCTTCTATGCTAAGGAAATGAGCCTTGGGTGTTAAGAAGGAGCAGAGCCTGGATTAGAATCCCCTTTTCTCAGAAGCCAGACCATGTCCTTTATATAATGGTATATTGTGCTGGTTGGATGGGATTCTGATCATGCTAGACTGAGAACTGGTCAGTGACCTCGGGGTATATAATTGGTTCACCCTATAGGTAATGAGCTATTTATCCTTCCCTGGGTCAAAGAGGTGTCAGAAAAATAAGATGGAAGGTTTGATGTTTAATGTGATTCTCATGCCAGGGAAACTACTGTGATAGGCAGTTTCTATAAAAGAAGCTAGCTAAAAAAATACAGCACCACCAAAAAAAAAAAAAAAACCCTAGCTATGGCTTTTCTCGTTGACTTGTTAATTCCTATGTATGTTTTATTCACTCAACAAACATAAATGTTCGTTGTTCCAGATGTTCCAGTATTACACACTGGGAATATAAAAAAGAATAGCTTGATGATCCCCTTAATCCTAAAATAAATGTAGGTATTCTGTTAATCAACAAACTTTCCATTTAAAAAAATATATATTTGAAGGTTCAAAGCAAGATTTTATCCTTGAAAGTTTTAAGGCAGTTACCTCCTTCAAAAGATGTTAAATTATGAAAACATGTGGTATCATGAAGAAATGAGAAGAAACCAAAAAGTCCATAGATATTATAAGTGAATTCTTGACCTATTTAGAACTGTTTAGGAATGTTAATAGGCTGAAATCTCTCTTCATTTACCCCAGGCTTTTCACATATTTTAAAACGCAACTGGTGGAAAAATATCACTATGGCCAATGATTTTAAAACTATTTTGTTTTATACGACCTTTGGGGATTGCCATATTTCTTCCCTTTCATAAAATAATTAAAATCCCATTTCATTTGTGTTTCAGAATAATTAGGTGCTGAGTTACGAGGGGGAAGCCATGAACTCCCCTGGGGCCAAGGAGAAGGTGCTGGGAAGAAGGCAGCGGGAAGCTTAGAGAACTGTACGCGGTGTACTCATTCTTAAATAGCAAAGAGGAAACAGAATCGACAGGAAGTAGGACGAAGTCCAGTCCCATTACCCTTGTAAGGAGGTGAAACTCCTTTAGCTTTTCACTTGACCTTGGAGAGAGGTAACCTTTGGTCATGCTGACCATCTGGTTGAGATATTTGCAACACCGCTGTCTAAGGGTGGTATTGGTGACAAGGACATTCACTTCTTGGCTATTGATTCACGGCACATCCTCCCCTAAGTCACCTCTACCTTTACCAGGCAGTGGTTGTGCCTGACCCTGTTCTAAGTGCTGCCCTGGTCCTGACTCACTTGGGCCTCACAACAGCCCCGTAAGTTATCCCCACTTTACACCTTAGGACCCTGAGGCACAGACAGGTGAAGGAATGTGCCCAAGAGCTGGGCGTGGACTGCAGGTGCTGTGGCTCCAGAGCCCACGTGCTTCACCCCCCCATCCCCTCCCCTCCCCTCCCACGTGGATGTCTGCTTTCCTTAGCCCATCACTCCTCATTCCCCTTTGCCTCAGACCTGTGAACTGAGTGGGCAGGAACCGCTGGGAATCTTCAGAGCTGGTGGAAGAAAGTAGTCACAGAAAACCTACTGGGTCTGGAAAAATGGAGCTGTGGTCCTTGGGAAGCTCAGGGTTCTCCGGGGCTGGGCTGCTGGGGAGTGGCCTGTTGAGATGGGCCGTGGGGTGTATTGGGCTCTCGTCAAAGCACAGAGAGTCCATTCTGTGTGGTGAGAGACACTGCATGTCCCCTGGGGCAGATATGCCTTCTCCGTGAGAGGGGGCTGGTTAAACTACAGCTCAAGAGGAAGAAACGGATGCTGGGCAGAGAAAGCCCAGGTCTAAGCTCCTCGGCCTGGGCAGGTGTGCGGAGAAATAATTTGTAGAGAAATAAGAGACACACTGGGACATCTGAGACATGGTTGGCTGATGGAGCTGATGCTTTGCTCACTAGAGGGGATCTGGGGGAAAGAAGTCATCAAACGGGAGTGAATAGAAGGCGGTAAGACGGGAGGAAGATGGTTAGGAAAACTGTCCTTAGAGCCAAGGTTTCTCAGCCTCGGCTCTACTGGCATTTGGTGGGTGTGGGGGGGTGATTTTTGCTGAGTGGGGGACTGTCCTGTGCAAGGTAGGGGGCTTAACAGCACCCTGGATTCTCCCACTAGATGTGACAACCAAAAACGTTGCCAGACGTTGTCAAATGTCCCCTGGGGAGCAAAATCTGCCCCCTCCACCACCTGTTGAAAACCGCTTCGTTCAGGCTTAGACACTGGAGTTTAATTTTCAGGGCCTGGGTCTATCTAAGGTGCTGACTCTCTTTCCTCTCTTGGGCTGTACAATAAGAAGGTTGGTAGAAAAACTCCTGAAATTTCATTTTCATTTTTTTCCCTCCCTTCATCCCTCTCTTCCTTCCTTTGCATGAGCTTTCCTCCCCCTCTTCTTCTTCTTCTTCTTTTTTTTTTTTTTTTAACATATTACCATCTTTTGGGGAAGATTCTAAGAGGAGCCTCTTGTTCTTAGGTCTCCTCAACTTTCTTCACTTCCTATGAAGGCCAAGGTGCCTGCGTCTGAACCAAAATTACCTGTGATCATGTCCTTGGTACTACTGTGTAGACATTGTTGCAAAACTGCTCTTAGAAGCAGAAAAGAGAATCCTCAGTAGCTAGCTTCCCAACTCAGAGTGTCAGGGCCTCCAAGAACCCCTTCTTTGCCTCACTCCTGACTCAGCGTTCTTTCTTTCTTTCTTCACACAAAAAGCTACGTGAAGGCGAGCCACCGGCATGGGCTCCTACTGCCCCTCCCCTCTGGCTGGGGGAGGACAAGCATCTTGTCTGCCCTCCCTCAAAGCACAGGGCAGCCTTCTGACTGTCTCCTTAATCAGCATGCCTCTTGAATTGCCCCTGGCAAAATCAGAGGAAAAAATACCAATTTAAAAATAAAAATAGAAGATAACACTTGTCTGAACAGTATAAGAAAAACAAAGCAATGGAGGCTTACAGGTCAAGCTGGCAAGCAGAATGTTGAGTTAAAATGAAAAACACACACACACAAGAGTTAGGAATGATGAACGAAAAGTAGATAAAGTAAGCACAAGGGAGAGACATTTATTTATGGAGTCAAACAGTGAAAATGGACTTCAATTGAGAAAAAAATGGATAAAATATTACAATAAGCAAAGACCATTTAAAAGGGATAATAATGTAAGCGACCAGGAAATCTAAAGCCTGAAAGCCTCTCAGTGAAAAGATGAGAAGTAAAAGTAAGGTTAAAATAATAACAAATCACTAGATAAAGTGATCAGAAAAAAAAGAAAGAAATAATGAGGGAAAAGAAGCAGCCAAACACAATTAATAGAAAGTAAAACAATAAACTGAAAACAAAGAACGGGGAAGGGATTAAGACAACTTTTTTTTTTTTGAAGTTCAAGCAATTTAAGAGACTAGTGAACTTCAAGAGGAAAAATCAAGTGGGTTGAAAAACTGAAGCAAGGCACCATCAGGGGACCAGCAGGTGGTATAGATGGGTATGTTGGAGATGGGGCAGCCAGATAAAATAAAATATTTGCCAGAGATTTGCTAAATCTGGCAACCAGGCCTCTAAGAAGGCCAGCCGGGCAGAGGTGATCCCCAGACTTGGTTTTTCAGCTGCCAGGGCAGAGGCCACTGGCGGTGAAAGGGCCGGAGTGTGTGCCCAGGGGCGAGGTCTCCGTGGGGGCCCCCTGAAGCCCACACCTCTCAGCTGGAGGGACAGAAGGCAGAGCTCTGGGGGTGCAGACCAGGGAGCGGGGCTTCCTGAAGAATGAGCTCACAGGATGCCGCAGGACAGCACAGTCTCCTGACTAAGGGTAATGTCACACACTTTCCTCCCCGGGTTTTCAGCTACTCATCAAAGTCTGAGTTGCTGAGAACCTAGAACCATGCTTTCAGGTGGGTCCTAATCATTCCTTATGGAGTCTTTTCCACACTTAAGCTGTTCTCAGTCCATCCAGAAGAGGGTGCAGGCAAACACACGTTGATCCCTAAGAAATGTTAGCTTGCCTCCTTCTCCGCTTGGCTGCTTAATTTAGTGTCAGAATTTTGTGAATGGTTGCCAAGTATCTTCACAGAGAAACACCTTCATTTATAATTTCATTCACTTGGACAAATTAAACGAAACATATTCGTTGCATTATTTTAACAGTTTATGGCATACAGACATGACTAAAAATTATCAATGCATTAACTAGTATAACAGGTAAAGGGCTGATTTGTCATCTTTCTTCTGGGGGTGTAACAGGTAAATGACTGATTTTTCATCTTTTTTCTGGGGGTACTTTTATTATTTTTATGTCTTTAAAATGATTGTTTCCATCAGGATTCCATATACCACCCTGCACCAGGAAAGTAAAATCATGCTGCATTTTTTCAATTGTTATTTATCCATCACTTACTGTACATCAGGCAGGTGATAGATTTGTGTGATGAATAAGATTCAGACTCTGCCTTTATGGAATTTACAGGCTTCTTAAAGTGAGAAGACACAGAAAAAGAGGTCATTTCAGTCCAGTATAATAGATGATATGATGGAATGACACATACATGCTCTGGGTGAACACAGAGGGCAAAGACCACAGCCTTGGGGGATACAGGAGGTTTCTACTGGGGAGGCCGTATGTGAGGATATGTAGATGGGAAGTAGGCAAAGCAGTGGAGTGAATGGGGAGCTCTGTTGGAGGGGGTGTTTCAGGTCCAGGGAACAGCATATGCAAAGGGCTTGAGGTGACACACAGTAAGGCAAGTGCCTGAGTCCTCAGTGCAGTGGTGCTGGGTGACACAGAGGGCTGGAAAGACAAGTTGGAGGGAGGTCAGAGAGAATCTTGCAGAGCACATGCCAAGAGGTTTGTATTCTACAAGCAATGGGGAGGTCCTGATAACTAGGACGGATTGTGCTATAGAGAGAGCGTTCTGGCTGCACCATGGTGACTGGATCAGCAAGAATGGAAGCAGGATACAGCCACTATGGAGACCAGTATGGAGGTTCCTTAGAAAACTAAAAATAGAACTACCATACGATCCAGCAATCCCACCACTGGACATATACCCTGAGAAAACCATAATTCAAAAAGAGTCATGTACCATAATGTTCACTGCAGCTCTATTTACAATAGCCAGGACATGGAAGCAACCTAAGTGTCCATCGACAGATGAATGGATAAAGAAGATGTGGCACATATATACAATGGAATATTACTCAGCCATAAAAAGAAACAAAACTGAGTTATTTGTAGTGAGGTGGATGGACCAAGAGTCTGTTATACAGAGGGAAGTAAGTCAGAAAGAGAAAAACGAATACCGCATGCTAACACATATATATGGACTCTAAAAAAAAAGAAAATGGTTATGAAGAACCTAGGGACAGGAGAGGAATAAAGACGCAGACGTAGAGAATGGACTTGAGGACATGGGGAGGGGGCAGGGTAAGCTGGGACGAAGTGAGAGAGTGGCATGGACTTACATATACTACCAAATGTAAAATAGATAGCTAGTGGGAAGCAGCCGCATAGCACAGGGAGATCAGCTCGGTGCTTTGTGACCACCTAGAGGGGTGGGATAGGGAGGGTGGGAGGGAGACGCAAGAGGGAGGAGATATGGGGATATATGTATAGGTATAGCTGATTCACTTTGTTATAAAGCAGAAACGAACACACTATTGTAAAGCAATTATACTCCAATAAAGATGTTTTTAAAAAAAAAAAGAAATAGCTATAGCAACTTCAAAAAAAAAGAAATAGCTATAGCAACTTCAAAAAAACAAAAAAAAGAATGGAAGCAGTGTGTCCTGCCAGCAGGTGACTGAGATGATCCCAGTGCAAGACAACACTAGCTGCCTAGATTAAAGCGGTAGTAATGCTATAGACTGAATGTTTGCAACCCCCCTCCCCCAAGTTCACCTGCTGAAACCTAATTCCCAATGTGATGGTGTTTGGAGGTGATCAGGTCATGAGGGTGGAGCTCTCATGAATGGGATTAGTGCCCTTATAAAAGAGACCCTGGAAAGCTCCCTCATCCCTTCCATCATGTGAGGTTATAGTGAAAAGACGGCCATCTGGGGACTTGGAAGTAGACTTCCACCAGATATGGAATCTGCCAGCACCTTAATCTTGAACTTGCCAGCCTCCAAAATGGTGAGAAATAAATTTCTGTTGTTTTATTTATTTATTATTTTTTTTTATTTTTGGCTGTGTTGGGTCTTCGTTTCTGCGTGAGGGCTTTCTCCAGTTGCGGCGAGTGGGGGCCACTCTTCATCGCGGTGCGCGGGCCTCCCACCATCGCGGCCTCTCCTGTTGCGGAGCAGAGGCTCCAGACGCGCAGGCTCAGCAGTTGTGGCTCACGGGCCTAGTTGCTCCGTGGCATGTGGGATCCTCCCAGACCAGGGCTCGAACCCGTGTCCCCTGCATTGGCAGGCAGACTCTCAACCACTGCGCCACCAGGGAAGCCCATTTCTGTTGTTTTATAAGCCACCCAGTCTTGGTATTCTGTTATAGTGGGATGAATGGACTAAGATAGTAGCTCAAATGAAGAGAGGGGTTGTGTCTGAGACATTTAGAAGGTAGGCTTGACAGGATAGGGTGTTTTTGTCATCAAGGATGATTGCCAGGTTTCTGGTTTGGCAAATGGGCTTTTGGGATCGCCACTCACAGAGGCATGGAATATGGAAGTGAGTGGGAGAGCCGAGATTGGGACATGCTGAGATTGTGGGGTCCAGTGGGTACATGGTTTTAGGGCACAGGAACGCAATCAGGGCTAAAGTGGAGTTTGAGAGACATCAGCTCACAGCTGGTATTTGGAGATATGGGGGATGGATGGAGCCCCAGGCAGAGACCCTGCAGAGAGAAGAGAGAAGGGTAGAGGGCCGGGCAGTGTGTAACCACAAGATGTAGGGGACCAGAAGGAGGCACAGGGGGCAACACAGGACCCCAGGAATGGCCAGAGAAGTGGGAAAAAATCCCCAGAGAATGTGGTGGCCCGAAGCTAAGGAAAATGGTGTTTCAAGGAGAGAGTGGTCCATGGTGCTTCATGCTGCCTGGAAAGTCAAGTAGTAAAGACACCATAGTGCCCCTTACACGTTGGAACAAGACATAAGGGGTCATTGGGGTGGAGAGGACTTAGTGGAGTGATAAAGGCCAAAGCCAGATTGAGGATGTAAGTGATGAAGGATGTAAGGGGAGGAAGTGGACGCTATAAATTAGGTGAAGCGTCTCTGTGTGTGTGTGTGTGTGTGTGTGTGTGATGGGTAGGGGGAGTTAGGCTGATAGCCTGTGGCAATAATAAGAAGATGTGGGATTGAAGGGGGCTTTATTTTTTTAGCGTGGGAGGGATTGGGCCTGTTTAATGCAAATGGAAACCTTCTAGAAGAAGGGAGTAGAAGGCGAGGTTGTGAAATATTTTCTGTGTCCACTATGTAGCAAAGGGACCCAGAAACCAAGGCTGACGATGACTTTCATTTATTATTCAGTTCAATTAGGTGCTGTGTTCAGAAACGGCTCCTTTAAGAACATGATCATCTTGACTTGAGGACTTGCATTTGAATCCAACTTTTCCACATCTGCTGCTGACCCAAGTGACTGGATTTAGGTGAAATTCACTGTGACAGCACACAGCTCAAGAAGGCGTACTGGGACCTTACAGTCCAACGTCAAGAAGGGATCAATAGAACTTTCGGCTACTTCCCTCTGAATTCTACCCTTAGCCCACAGGAGATAGATACAAAACTGACCTTCCCAGTTCTCTAGAGAGATCTTCCCATCACTCCCCTAAAACAAAGGAGTGGTACTTAAAAGACAAGATAGAATTACAGAGATCAAAACCAACTGCGTAGGAAGAAAAACATATAAGGAACAGTCAGTTCGCTGGAGTTTTAAAAACGAGACTTTTATTCCCTAAAGGATTATGGTCAGAACTCTTCAGCACTGAAGAATGTTCCTCTGCTGTTTACGTTTATTTTTAACTACAGTCTCCCAGGGAGCACAGACTACACCAATGCCTTTATCTGGTGTTTGTCCCATGGGACTGTCTAGCATTTTGGTCCCATGTGAAGTGTTCACTGTACCCTGGGTTGGGGTGGGAGTGGGGCAGGTGATCTGGGCATGCTCAGTTCAGAAAAGGATTTTCAGAAGTCTGGTGTATGTAAAACGAGAGCAACCAGTAATCAGGCTGAGAGAATTGTCAAAGGAATATGTGGTCTATATTTCTAAAGAAAAGGGAAGAGAAACTCCCTCATAAATCTACCAAATGGTTCTAAACCAATTACAACATATGTGCCGTCTGCAGTTCCCAGGTTAATTTCCTCTGCCTTGCAACTGAAGCCTGTGTTAGTACTCATGTTGAGTTATAAGGTAATGCCTGCTGAAGGGTTTACTATACTACAATGGAGAGATGCAGTCCATATCTTTATGCACACAAGGGCTATGATTGATGCATGTAAAGCCATTGTGGTATTGGAGGTTATCTAACAGATATTTACCTACTTGCATTACATCTGTTAATTCCCTACAATAGCTCTGAGTGGTTCCAATTAGCGTGAGGATACAGAACTTGCTTTGTTGTCCCTGAGAAATATGTCACGCTGGGCGTTCTGGATTCATCTTCAGACATGCACTCATCGAGGGCTTCTTGATTAGGCTGTCTCCCCTCTCGTGAGGTCTCCCTGTCATGAACTCTGTGGGTAACTCCATTTAAAGTAGAGTTTCTCTACCCTGGCTGCATATTAGAATTACCCTGAAGTTCTGGTAAATACACCCTAGTGAGATCCACCTGAGACCAATTAAATCACAATATCCGGGGGCTGGGACCCAGGCATGCTCAGTGCTAAATCTTCCCCGGGTAATTCTAATTTGCAGACAGACTTAAAAATCATGGATTAAGGTTCGGAACAAGATGATGTCACTTTGGTTGCACGTTGATGGGTAAATCTGCACAAATACAGACACTTCTGCATCAGTACTTGCATTTTATTTAGAAAGCAGTCACCACCATAATTGCTGCTGATCTCATAATCACAAGGTTGGCTGAGGGACCCTTTTGCCACTATCTAGTAAAACTCAAAACTCCACTGCCCTTGCTTATTATAGTTTTGTTAATAATAAAATAAAAAGAAATGTATTATCAGATGAGAATAGATTAGTTAAATAAATATGGAGTAGCCCCAAAGTGGAATATTATACAAGTATTAAAAGCAATTATGCAAACTGTTTATTCACATTCACTTATTTAACAACTGCTTTTAGAGAACCCCTTGGGCACCAAATATTGTTCTAGGCTCTAGCTATATAGCAAAGAGCAAGAAAGAGGCATTAACAATTTTTAAAAAGAAGTTTAAAAACAGAATGCGTGTTATGATACTACTTCTATAACACATGTGCATAAAAATATGGGAGCTATATATTAAAATGTTAATTGAGACAGTTATCTGTGTGATGGGATTAAAGACGATTTTAATTTTCTTTCATGTTTTGGATTTTTTTCTCTATGCTGGGCATTTATCACTTATGTAATTTATGTATATAAGGTATATTCCATTTTGCTTCTCAGATACCCCACAACTCTAATGGGAACATGTTAAGTGACCTGTCACATAGCAGGACTTGTCTAGCTCTGTAGGGGCTGAACCGTCAGCTAGAGGCTGCCGAAGTTCAATGTCTCTTTAGACCTGGCCATACAAACCTGACTGCTGAGGATTAAAGAGTATAAAATACTAATTTCAGTAATAATCATAGGCTTTCTTACTCTTTCCTTTTATCAGCTTGCTTTTCTGTGCAATGCCTGAGATATTAGGGGCATAAAAAGTACTTGAATAAATGAGTGAATTGATTGCAACAGAGGGTTAACCTGCGCCGAATCATTCACATGCAATATTGAAAGAAGCCACGAGATGGCGATAACGTTTAAAAAGTGAAAGTTAAAGGATTTTCAGTAAAAATTCCACAGGTCAGGAGTGGAAGACGTGTTCCCATGCAAATTGCCATTAATGTGAGCTGTCACACGTGCTATCTTTCTGCCTGGGGTCTTCCCTCCCATACCCCTGCTGGGCGGAGGGCATAGCTGGCCTCAAGTAACTAGGAACGCAGGTTCTTGAACCTTCTCTGCCTGGAGCAATGGGGCTGCTTTGAGGAATCTGGAGGCCCATGTGACTCCTGATGCAGAAAGGGGTTTTGGTTTGAGTGAGCTGCCTGTGTAGAGAGGACCTCAGCTGTTTGTCCCCAATAGGGGAGAAGATGAAATGGGTTTCTTTGATCATCCTGAGGCTGGAAAACAGGGGCTGTCACTTGGGTTGAAAGCTATTGGTGTTATCATCACGCAGGCTGCAGAGGCCCCAGGCACGGTGGGTCAAAAGGAAGAGGGATGAGGGGGACCCCAAAACATTTTAAAAATCATACATATAACAATGAAGGGCTCCCAGGGCCATCTTGACATATCTACAACCTGTCCTGGGAGCAGCTGGCCAGTTTGTGACTTATCTCTCTACTTACTAACTTTTAAGCCATTCTGTTGTTATATTATCCTGGTAGCAACTCCTATGGAGAATCTGGAGAGGTAGGGACAGCAGAACCTTAAAGCAGCAATTTTCTACTGTTGACAAATCCAAGTTCATTGAAAGATAACAGCAAAGTCTTGCTCTCCTTGACTCTCGTTTTGGATTTCAGTTTCCCAGCCTACCTAGCGTTTGTGTATCTGATGCAAAGAGCGTAGGCTCTGGAGTCAGACAGCCATGGATTTGGCTTCGACTTTGCACCTGACTGGCCACGTGACCCTTGTTGACCTCTCAGAGCCCTGGTTTCTCACCTGTACACTGGGGTTTACAGGCAGAGTCAGGAAATCACATTTATAAAGTGCCCACCACAGCCCAGCACATACTATGGGCTCAAATATTGGGATATTCCTTCCTTTCCAATCTCATTTTCAGCCACATTACTGGCCTAAAAGTTTTGCCTTTATACTGTCAAGACTGTGTACTTTTCCAGTTCCTCTTCCCTCTCTGGAAGCCTCCCTCCTTTGCCTTAGGAAATCCCAGCCTTACCTGAAAGCCTGGTGCAGGTAGGTCTGACTCTTCCTCAGAGACCTATCACCCCATCCCTGAACAGCCTTCCAATAAAGCCTATAATCCTTTCCTGGCATTATTCACATCACCTGGAGAATTGTCCTACTCAGTAATCCTACCCTCCCTTACTCCACATTTTGTATTTCTTGGGGACAGAGATCACGGCAATGTCTTTTTTTTTTTTCATTTTTTAAAATTGGGGTATATTTGCTTTACAGTGTTGTGTTAGTTTCTGCTGTACAACAAAGTGAATCAGCTATATGTATACATACATCCCCTCCCTCGTGGGCCTCCCTCCCACACACACCTCCCCGTCCCACCCACCTAGGTCACCGCAGAGCACAGAGCTGAGCTCCATGCGCTGTACAGCAGGTCCCCACTAGCTATCTGTTTTACACATGGTATGTATATATGCATGACAATGTCTTACAGGTTCTCATATCTCTGGATAAGTAGAAGGATGAACTTTGATTACTCATACTGTTCTGTCTCCATGGAAAGGAAAAACGTGTTTATCAATGTGTCTGAAATGGTAACTGCCATTGCTGCTGCTCTGCTTTACTATCAGCTCAAGATGCAGTCAAAGAAAAGGAAACATTTTAATAGACACTATTATTTTAACAACCAAACTGGATCCTATACTTGAAGATTTTGCAACTAAGTCCAAAATAAACCCCAACACAGCTATAAATCCATATGGGTGTGTATATTTCACCACTTCCCTCCGACAGATCCAGATGCAGCGCTATCTTAATTTGATCCAGATCTGAAGAGTCACTATCTGGGCAAAAGAAGTTATGCATGTGGAGTCTATTATTTGCATGAGGTGCAGCCCACATTAAATGCATTAAAATGATCTGGACCCTGCCCTGGGCCTTTCAGTTTTTTTTACAAAGAGGACAATTTTCTCTAGTGTGCTCCTTTGGCAAAGACTACCAACTTTGACAAGAGACTTCAAACTCAGTGAAACTGCTTGCCTGCTCCTATCATTGGGTCTAGCAAACAAGAGGGGCTCAATTTTTCAGTACTTTATTTGGAAAGGCTGGGAGTTCGAGGGGAGTGCTATATCGCTCATGTACCCAATATGGACTTTTAGCATCCCATTTAATAAGCTGGTCGCTTTATAGGGAAAATGCATCTCTCTCATGTAGACTATTTACATTCTACTTGGACAAGATTGGTGGAAGAACTAACAGAAGCCATAAGTGTATTATCTCATTCAAGCCTCCACTAACCCTAAAGTATGCCCATTCTACAGATGAGGAAACTGAGGCTTGGGGAGCCGAAATGACTTGCTGAGGGTTACACACCCAGCAGGTGGATGGAATTCAAGCCCAGTTTGATTCAGAGTGAACTGTTATATGTGCAAACCTTGTAAGACTTAGTAAAACCAGGCTCTTTTTGGTTCATTGTTCATAATCTAATCAAAGTTGGGTTGTATGTTTGTAAAATACGGACTCTGAAAAATGCTTTCAACAGGAGGCACAAATGCTCTAATAGAAGCACCAGGCATTACGGAACTTTGTGGAAGGAGTAGGGGGATCAGGAAAGCTATTTGGTAGCAGGGTAAGTTAGGTCATGAAAAATGGGAGTTATTTGGAGCAGCCATTGGTCAGATTTATCCATTGGAAGGCTCTGCTGGCGCCCTCCAATTCCAGTTCTTTCTTTCTTCATGATAAAATGCAGATATTTCCCAAACCAGGCAGTGACAGCATGCCTGGTTTTGACTTTTTGTAACAAAGTCAAAGCACGAGGGAGTTTTCCTTCATCTATTTGGCGTTCAACTCATGTTTGAGTAAACCACTGGGAAGAGGGTAGTTTAAAAAGATTAGGGTTTTCATATGGATTCAATTACAGGGGACATCACAGCTACCCCTTGCGCTCAAGGGTATAATCTGTAAGATGGGAGGAGTAACGTCTCGTTTTTCACATTGATCACCGAATGTTACACGATAATGTTCACATGCTGGGGCCTTTTTCCCCCAGGGGAAATTGACACCACTTTGGCATTGCTCCTTACTCAGCCATGATAAATGAAGGTTTATGTTAGAATAGTTCAGGTGCAAAGTAAGTTTTTATAATTTTTGTTTGAAAAGCAAGTCAAATGATGAAAGGAGTAACCTACTGATCTAAAAGGACTCTTTCCATGTCTTTATTACAAGGAATGAAGATAGGGATTTAATTGGTCATTCAAGACATAGCTATTGAACATCTACTCTGTGCCAAGCACGAACGTTGGCAATTGGGATATTTTTCAGTGAACAAAATAGTCAAAGACGCCTGGTCTCATCAAGCTTATATGAGAGAGGGGAGGCAGGTATTTAAGAGTAAACATAGTAGGCAAACTACTAAGAAGGTTAAAAGGTGGTAAGGTTGCTATTGAAAAAAGAACAAGCAGAGGAGGGTCAGGAAGACCTGAAGGAGTGGGGCAGTTTTCATAATCAAAAAATTTCAACAATCTAATTCTGCAATTTTCTGGAATGAGTCATGAAGCTCATCTCTGTGTGTATATGATCCCTTTAATGAACGTTGTGCTAATTGACGAATGTATAAAAAGAAATGAAAATGGAAGTAAAATTCATAAAGATTTCCTGGGCATAGAACTGTGCCAGGTCCTGGAAGATAAAGATGTCTGGCATAGGTCCTTGCCTTAAATGCTTACGATCAGCTGTGAGAATGCATGCAAATGAAAACATATAGACTGTGATCTTATAAGACAGGACACGATGAGGCCAAAGGACTGGTACAAGTGAAGAGATAAAGATGATATTTAGGAGGAAAGAAAAAGGGCTATGAGAAGACATGAAACCAGAGAGAAAGAGTGGGATGGGGTCACCATCAAGTTGCCATAATCCGTCAGCCCTAAAGCCCCATCTTCATCAACCTGTGCCAGCTCTGACCCTGTAGGGGAGGAGGGGGCAGCAGGAAATGGACCATCCCTGGAGAGCATGGAACTCTGAGAACTCAAATCCCTGGGGGCCTGGAGTTCGGGGGCACTTCTTTTTCTCCACTGTGCACATTTAAAAAATTCATCTTATACCTTTAAAAAGAAACTTGACATTCTTGTTTTGATTTACCTAAGAATGCACGCTCCCGAGCTGGCTCTCCCCCAGGCAGGGAGGAGTGGGTGTCCTCCTGTCAGGCTCCGGCTCCATAACTCGGATTTATCACTGGGGTGAATAAATAAGCAGGGAGGACCCCACTGCTGGCCATGTTGGATTCCTGCCCCCGGGGCAGGAATATCCCACTAGAGACATGAAGCCTCCTGTTGGTCCAACGTCTCCTCCGAGCAGGTGCTTTCAAAGTTCTTTGCAGGAGGTTGCTGGAGACCCATCAATCACCTCTCAGGGGGTGTTCACAAAGCTGTCTTGTTACATCTGGGATAACGAAATCACTTTTAAGCATTACTGCACCAGCTCGCGTTCATTTATAACGTATTTCTAAGAGCCTTACGGTTACTGCCTTACAGCACATTATTTTTCTGCTGAACTTATGCAAAAACCTGTCAAAGAAGGTAAGAGACCGGGAACCATCTCATTTCCCGGAACGGATGGCCACAGTTCCAGAAGGGCGGGGAGCTTGCTTCTACCAGGGCCAGCACGCTGGCGAGAGTCCTGGTACTTCTCCTTCCTTCCTTTAACTGCTTCTTTCTTTCTCAAATTATTTTCTCATTTTGTTTCTGATGCTCTATTTTGCCCCTACATTGATTTTAAGCAGGTGAAAACATTTCTCTCCATATGGCAATGGCATCGGTTAGTATTTGCTTTTATGTCTTTTTATCTTTCTCTTCAGAGGTCTGACTATATGGTAACAAGACGGATCTCCATAAGTCATAAAAAGGTCATGATGTGGATTTCGGTGGTCAGTTTCATGTCTGCCTCTCCCGTGGGGAGATGTCCTTGCCTTGTTATCATTGTTTCTTTTTCTTAAGCATCTTCAATCTCTCCCTTTTCATGCTTAATTCCCTCCTGTCTCGGAATTGCTTTCTCTTACATTTTTCTCCCCTCAAGCTACTCTCTTACTTTTCCACCCTGTTTCCCATTCAGAGATGCCCAGGGATGGGCGGGGAGCAGTACCTGCCTCTCTCCATCACACTCGTCTCCCCCTGGGCTCAGGTGCGTGTGCACCATCCAGTGGAGCCTAAGCCCCCAGAAAAGGCCTCGTTCTTGCAATTCACTTTCCTTGACGTCTCTGCAGTATTCGACCATGTTGAATTTTGTATTATTATTAATTTTTTTGGACCTACTCGGCCCTTGGTCTTCAGGACACTTCTGTATCTTGCTTCTTTTCCTACCTCTCTGATCTCTGACTCTCCCTTTATCTCGTCCCTGCCTCCTGCACAGTGGATATTTCCAAGGGATTGGATTGTAACCTTCTGGTCTTCCCTCTCTTCCCTCTGCCTACATCCAACATTATAGTTTCATTTATTCAAATATGTTTATATTTATTGAGTTTAACAGTGCTTAATACTATTTACTAGGAATCCTGAGTCCTGCTATGTCCCCGAGACCTCTCTAGGCCCTGGATCCAGTGGGGACAGGATCCAGTGGGGACAGGACCAAGCCTCCTGGGGGCCAAAGACTGTGAACAAGTAAACAGACACGTCACAGCTGCCGAGAGTGGTAAGTGTCAGGAACTAAGTTAAGCAGGGTAATGGGATAGAGAGAGTGCAGGGGGCTGCTACCCTATCTTAGGGTCAGGGAGGAGGGCTCCTCTTAGGAGGTCACATTTGAGCTGAGCCATGAATGATAAAGAAGCCGTGGCATCTCCGGGGGAAGAGTATTCAGGAAGTGGAGCGAGGAGAGATGACATCTGTACAGATGACCCTGAACTCAGAGCCACAATTCATGGCTCCTTAAAAGGGCGCCCCTTCCCCCCCTCCCCCTGCCTCCTGACTACACTCACCGTCACTGCAGGTACTGCTTGTCTGCAGCTGAACTCAGTGCTTCACAAACGTTGGCTCTCTCTCTCTTTCCTGATTTCTCTGCCTCTTCTGTTAGTGCCAGTTTGGCTGGAAACTGAGGAGTCACCTAGCACCTACCACTGCCCTCTTTTCTAATATTCAGTGTCAGTAAGAGTCCTTAGCGCCCTTTGCTTCCTAACCCTCCACGCTTTCTTTCGTGCAGCCCCCTGTTGCTAGGTCGCTACGTACACAATTCAGCCTGTGACCCACCGTCAGATGAGTAACTACCATCTATTGGCAACTTAACATTATTCCAGGCATGTGCTTGGCACTTTGCACACATTGGCTCACACCACTCACAGGGTAGTATGAAGAGCTCTGTTTTACAGATGAAGAAACTGAGGCTTGGTATATCCCTAGATCATGGCCTTCACTATGTCTTTTCTTTTCTTTTGAAAAGACTGTCATGAAAAACACCATGTTTCTCAGCTTAATAAACAAAGGCCCCCAACTCTCTTTTGAACCGCAACTCACCCGTTCCTCTCAACATCAGATCTCTGACTCTCCTAATCAGTAAATCCATTTCACTTTCTCCCATCATGTTTTCTCACCCTGACCTCCTTGCCCTTTTCACTTTGCTTGTTCAAATCTCGCCTCACCTTCGCTCTTCTCCTCAATGACGTGTTCTCCATTCACTTAGGCCATGAAAACCCACAAAAAATAGGGTCAATTTTTTTGGGGTGGCTCTTGATCGTGTGTAAGTTTCCTCAGCGTAACCGTGAGCAAACCTGTCTTGCAGAAGAGCATGATGCCTGAAAGTGTGAACTCTGCGGACAATCTCAGAGTTCGAATCCCAGACCTGTCCGTGGCAGTCACGTGATCTGTGGTTCCATTTCCTTGTCTATAAGCGAGAGCTGATACTAATAGTTCCTACCTCACAGGGTTGCGATGAAGTAAAATGAGCGAACGCACACAAGCATGTCGTTAGTCTAGCGCAGAGTGCATATTCAGTGATTGTTAGCTGTTTACATCCCAGCCTAGCATGGTATTTGGGGAATAATGTGGCCTCCATGAATATCCTTTCAATATTGATTCATTCAAATCAATAAATATATGCATAGCGGTCTTCTAACTACTATGAAGATGGAGAGAAGTACCCACATAAGAACAGAAGAATTGACACAGCGGACCAGATTCATCGCCTGCTATTCATGGATGAAGTGGGGTAGTAAAGTGGGCGTTGTGGGTTCAAATCCTGATGCTTTGCCTCTGTGTTGCTTGGTTTTACCATCTGAAAAGTGGGGATGATAAAATTATCTGCTTCCGAGAGTTCTTATGAGGACCCAATAAAGATAACTGTAAAATACTTAGTACTCAGTGATTGTTGGCTTTTGATATCATTATGTTTTGCTGTTGATCCGGCCCTGCATACAGCTCTGACACGGGCACAAAGGTCCTGAGGGAAGGGGCACAGATCAGATTTGAAGGAAATCAGGAGGAAGGAAAGAATTAGAACAGGAGCTTTGAAGCTTCTGGAAGCTTCTGGAAGATTCCAGAGGATTCTGGGCACCTGGGAAAAGTGACTGGGAGGATGCAGAAAGAAGCCTCCCTCCCGGTCTGTCACCTGATTCAGAGGCTTCCCTGCACGGGTTACATTTAAATTGGTTGAGTGGCCCTGGACAATGACATTCCTCTTGACTCCACCCTCCTGCTCAATTTCCACATTCAACTGGGCAAAACAGACCTAGGCTCTCTCCCCAGAGAGCTTAACCCTCTCCCAGGTCTCTCCCCTCCCCATCTGCCCCACTGCCTCGGCCTTGTTTCCAACTCATCATGCAAGTTTCTTGCTCAGATGATTGCTCCAGCCCCCAAAACTCGCCATAGCCTCCAGCCACACCTCTGTCATCCTCTCTGCACTTGAGCAAAGTTAACCGTTAACCTGCTTGAAAAACATGACTGCAAGCAAGAACTGTATTAAAATATTGAAACTGTGAACCACCGCACGGCATCTCCAGACTATCAACAACCCCCTGCTGCTACATGTGCCATCACAATGCTGTTGATCTGAGAAGAGGCAGAGGTGAAATTTTAAATGGATGAAAGATTGATTGCACAGAGCCATAAATTCCAAATGAGTCCACTGAAAACAGTGTGTCTGAATCTGTCTCAAGTCTCTTTATCCACCTCCTCCCGTTTTAGACAACGGTTCCAAAGGATAATATATAATACTTCCAAGGCCCAGGGAAGTTAAAAGGGAGAGAAGACAACTTGATGAGGCTGAGTTTGCACAGGTGCTCTAAATATTGCAGAAGTGATTTAATTCTTAGGGGCCTCCTCTAACATCCTCAGGGCAACCACATTACCAGGCTGAACTCCAGCTGCACTTGTACTTGTTGGCTCCCCACTCAGCCCTTGGTTATACACAATATTCCGTGTGTAAGTTAGCTTGGCATCCCGTCCCTGCAAGATGGTCAGTTCCTCGAGGATGGGAATCAGGGGCTCAATCTCTATTGCCCAGTGATCCTATGACCCTGGCAATAATTTCAATCTCAATTTCCTTCTATCTTTCAATTATAGGGGTTGAATTATATCTATAAGCCCCTGGCAAACAGCAGAGGTCTTTCAAAAGTTCTTACATTAAAAAGTTCATCCATTCATGCATTTGGATCAATAAATTCATAGCACCTTATTATTTTCTCAATCCACAGATATTTCAAGTATTTATGATTTTGCGGGCATCATCGAATTATGATTTATAAAGGGGATTCTTATACACATGGCAAAACATTAGATAAGATCCTCTCTGAGAGCCTAATGTTTATTCATCCCTTTATTTACTAAATATTCATTGAAGACTTCTTCCGTGAACTCTGCTAAGTGCTCTGGAATCAAGGTGAAAAGGTATGATTTTGACCTTACGGAGTGACAGACATTAAAGAGGCAACTATGTCCAACATGATATGAGTAGGAAACACAGTTGGAGACTTTCTGAAATTTTACATGAGTAGTTCACTTGCACTTTCCCCACCGTAACATGGGTACACTGATCCTCCTCATTTGCCCACGAGTCAGCTGATGCCAGATAGTGAATGAGCCTGGGTGGGAGAAAACTCCACCTGACTCCAAAGCCTGAATTCTTGACACTAAACCCAAACTACTCTGGTGAAGGTTTGGAGGGAGACAGGGAAGGTGTCACAGGGTGGTGATGTAAGAGTCACCCAATGACTGAGGAGCAGTTTGCCGGGTAGACAAGCTGATTCCAAGGAGTGAGAGCAAATGCAAAGCCATACGAGTGTGAAGGCCCAGAGCACACTCAGGGAACGTCCAGAGTGCTGTGTGCTGAACAGGACGATGGCTGTGAAGCAAGGCTGAGGGGTAGATAAAGGACCAGACTCTATGACTCTATGCATTTGGCTCCTCTGTATCCTGGATGGTCTGGTATACAGTAGGCGCTCACTATTCTCAGTTGGTTAATTAGGACGGGATCATGTGCCTCATTCCATTAGGCAGTGTTTCTTAGTATTTTCTTCCAGGTGATGCATTGTCTCAAAAACTACTCTACTTTTACTCTCAATCAACACCCAAGCCTTCGATGATCATATGCTGAACTTCGGAAGGAAACAGCCTCCTATTCCCCAAAACACACACATCATCAGCTTGACAATAGCACAAGCATACCTGCAAGTCATTTTACTGCAGGTGGTTGGTGGCTTTCGATATCCACACGGATGGCTTTGCTATGAGCTTAGGCTAAGGGTGCTGCACATTTGGGGCACTTTTTCCCATGATGTAAATTTTGGAATCAATATTTCTGAGCCTGGGTGGAGTCTCTTTCATCTGACTGTGTACAGAGTAAGTACCTTCACGCTCAGCCTTGCAGGAGACATCTTTCCTGACAAGACAGTGAAGTGTTTTCATTCCTACAGGCAGGGATACGCTGAAGCTCAGAGGATCGTTTTCTCACCAGAGCTGAATTCTAACTCTGAAGTTCACTAACTGTGTGACCTTGGGTAAGTCTCCTACCTGCTTCTTGCCTCAGCTACCTCATCTGTGAAATGGGCATAATAATGATGCTAGTATGAGTATTGTTACAACTGTAAATAACACATCGTTGGATTATTATGAAGGTCGCAAAATTAATATATTCTTTCACTTAGGACAACACCAGGCACATTGTAAGCAGCATTTAAATATTTCTTCTTTGTATGGGAGGCCCTACAGAAAGTATGCGTGAAATCCAGCCTTTGCTCTGCTCACGCAGCCCTGTGTGTGCAGAGGGGTACCTTTTCCTAACTGGCACAGAGGCACTGAATAGACTAGCAGCAGCCCTGCTTGTAGAGGCGATGAATTTGTCCTTATTCACCTGCCCTTCTTTGCTCTCCTTCTTTTCTGTTCATCGAGAAATATTTGTGAAACAGACACACTGGAAAGCTTTATTAGATTGGCTATGAAGTGTCCCCAATCTCCTGTCATGTTTCTAACCTCCACAGCTTTATCGTAACATGTAGCCAAGAAACACACAGTGGACCAGACCATCATCATCATTCCATGCATGGTCTCTGGTCTTCCTCTGAGCTTGTACACAGAATGTTGGCACCTCACAAGCGACACTTAAGGCACCTGTTATCATGTGGTCACACTGGGTTTCTTCAGTTCCTCTCAAAAAAGCTTGAAATACACGACAATGCAAGCCAAGCTTATTTAGCAATTTCCCCATTGATCTGAACTAACTGAAAGTCTCCACTGCTGCATGGGAGCTGACATAAATATCCACCATGGTGATTTCCAGTGTTAGCCCAGAAAACAGAAGAACAGCTGAATAACACTAGGGGTTATACTTACAGGTCAAATTGGACTAGGCAGCTTCCATTTACTGGTCTGTCAAGTACAAGGTAATATTTTTATTCCTAGAGGCAGCACAGAACATTGAAGAAAGCCCTTGACTTGATATCAGAAGGCTGAGCTTGAGTCTTGGCTCTACTTGGCTCTCAGTGACCTTGGGCAAATCCAACAATTCTGCTCTTAGAGCTAGAATGGGCCTCAGCGGTCATGATATTGAGCTGGTGAGTTCAAGTGACTTGCCAAACATAACTGAGCTAGTGACAGAGTGGAGACTCTCACTCTTGGCTCCTGGCCCAGGGCTCTTGGAGAACCAAGAAACCTTTGCTGTCATGATAAGGGATAAAAAATTTTTCCAGATAAACTGTAACATGCACTCTATTGAACACACTAAGTATAAAGTCCACGTGTAAAGTTTCTGTGGGAATTCAGTCCTTATGTTTCTGAGTCATTTGGAGTTAACTCATCTAAATGTTATTCTTTTGAGAGCTATTGATGTCCAAAGTGCCCTTTAAGCTTGGTTCTTTACATAAGTCTTTTTTCTTTCTTTTTCTTTGGTGAAAAAATAGGAAATTCTTTGCCAGGAATAAACACATTTGAATGCCAGATGCTTTAAAATTTTCTTTCAGACTCAATATCTGCCAAATCTGAGTTAGTTCTAATGCTCTATTTTTTTAAATAAATTTATTTATTTACTTATTTATTTATTTTTGGCTGCGTTGGGTCTTCCTTGCTGTGCGCGGGCTTTCTCTAGTAGCGGTGAGCAGGGGCTACTCTTCGTTGTGGTGCGTGGGCTTGTCATTGCGGTGGCTTTTCTTTTTGTGGAGCACGGCCTCTAGGCGCACGGGCTTCAGCAGTTGTGGCACACAGGCTCAGTAGTTGTGGCTTGCGGGCTCTAGAGCGCTGGCTCAGTAGTTGTGGCGCACAGGCATGCTCTGCGGCATGTGGGATCTTCCCGGACCAGGGCTCGAACCCATGTCCCCTACACTGGCAGGCGGATTCTTAACCACTGCGCCACCAGGGAAGTCCCTTAATGCTCTATTTTAAAATAAGAGGCGAGTAGGGGTTGGTCCCAACTTCAACCCTCAGAACAGCAAGCTGAAATAAGCAAAGCATATCTTAAGTCATTCGAGTATGCGTTCTTATTTTACTGTAATGTTTATAAGGATTTTGGAAAGGGGTAGGTGGAAATCAGGATTGCTATTCTATGTGTTATGGTTCAAGGTAGAGACCCACTGGATTTGCTCTTCTTACGTTTTACAAGAGGTCCTTTTAGTTTGATACTACATTTGGAAAAATGTTTGGGCACCATATTATTGTGGCTAAGAGAGGCATGTAGATGGGTGGTCCAGTGGGGATGAAGTAAATGGGAGGGAGCCTTATGTAGCCCACCAATGAGGAGAGCTTTAGCTGAAAAGGAATAGAAGTGGAGAGAATGGATGCAGGCATACGGTACTATGGTATAGCCTTGTTTTGAGGATGAAGAAAGACATGATTAATGACCATTTGGTCTCTAAAACTTTTCTTCTAATAGCTTAAGCTGTAGTTACTGAAACAGGGCTTTGCATCTCAGTGAACTGCAGTAAGTCAGGTTGTATCCAGAAATAAGGTCAGCTCTGTCTATATCCTCAGCTCTCAGGTGCTTTCTGATGGATTGTCCTTCCAGAAGAACAAGTTCTGAGAATCCAGAGTCCCTCTAGACCTTTGCTACTCAGAGTGTCCCCAACTGTCTAGCAACGTTGGCATCACCTGGAAGCTTCTTAGAAATTCAGAGTTTTAGGTCCACTTAGTCCTACTGACTCAGAATCTGCATTTAGACAAGATTCCCAAGTGATTCACGTGCACATTAAAGTTTGAGAAATACAGTTCTGGAGAAGAGGCGGGGAAACTATTTCTGCAAAGGACCAGATAGTAAACATTTCAGGCTTTGCACACCAGAAGGTCTCTCTTGCAAATACTCAACTCTGCCATTGTAGCACAAAAGCAGCCATCAACTCTCTGTAAACAAACTGGCGTGTCTGTGTTCCCATAACTGTTATTTACAACACCAGGCAGGGGGCTGGATTTGGCCTGTGGGGCTGAGAGTCACAGACATATGTTGTTCCTGAACAAAGCAGAAAACAAAGTCCCTTCCCTTATGTCCCTCTTTGTTCATACTCCTCTGCCTGTGGACATTCACCTCCCCCTCCCTAAATAATCCTCCTCTTCCCTTGATTCCATTTCCTTTCACTGTCTGGGTAATTCCTACTCATGTTTAAAGGCTCATTTCACATACTACCTCTTTTCTAGGCTTCCATTCTGTGCTTCCTCAGAATTAACTGGTCCTCCTTTATGTTTCGAAAACACTTTACAGGAGCATCTAATGCAGTGCTTGTAGTTCACACAGAACGTTTTTCTCTTCCACTAACTTCTGAGCTACTTAAAAGCTCTGTGGGCATCTACTGGTTTCCACGTCTTTCCTTCCCCCGAAAATGTAATCTCCTTGAACAGGCATTGTGTTTTATTTATGTTTGCATATCTGGTGCCCAGCATGGTGATATAGTGTGTACCAAATAAATATGTATTACTTTTTCATCTCTGATCTAAACTGGTCTTACTTTAAGAAATACATTTAGAATTAAAGAGAAAAATGGACCTAGAAGAATCGCACAACATGGGAGTGCCAGGCACTGAGAATACAAAGATGTGGTCCCTGCCCACCTTGAGGAGGATACACCTGGATCCAGCACATCTAAAGAACTATAGCAAAGAACAAGAATGATGAAGAACTTCAGGGGCATCCTCATAACATGAGGGAAAGTTGAACTAAAAAAGTCACAGGATTGAAACAAACCAGGTTCACAATTCATTAATGTGTAATAGGGGATTCTCCTTTTTAGGGACTAAAATATTCACACCGTGTATCCCCCTGCTTTCTTCCTTGTATCAAGATACTAGGAGAACTGAGTAATTAAGATGTTGCTCTGTGTACATGAAATCAGAAAGAAAAGTGAGAAGGTAGGAGTGTGTGTGTGTGTGTGTGTGTGTGTGTGTGTGTGTGTGTGTGTGTGTGATATAACCCCTTTTCAAAACTTTTTATCATGGAGATGTTCAAACATCCAGTAAAAGTGGAGTAAATAGTATGAAAAACATGAGCATCATTCACTTCCAATAACATTTTCCAAACCTTTTTTCCATCCCTCTGCTTTTAAAACATTAGGATTTTTAAAACAAATCCAAGCCATCGTGTTATAATATATCACTAAGAAATACTACAGTGCACACCTTTAACAGATAAGTTTTCTTTCTACTGTAGTCACAATACCCTTATATATTTCCTAGTTCTGTCCAATGATAAAGCTTAGAAGCAATGAAGATCCAGTAGTCATAAGCACCCCTAGCATCTCAATTGTGGTTTTAAAATGTCACTTCCCATTAAAAAGGAATGAGGGCTCCTTGGAGAGCTGGATGACACCGGGAATAGGATAGGAAATGTATAAGACGAGCTCTGGACATCTTATTATGCCAGAAAGCAAGGATGCTATCAGAGACTACTGGAACCATTTCAAAAGGCACAGGAGCTAACTTGAAGGGGCTCCTACTGGCCAAACATGACACAGTTTGAGCATCAAAAGAAATAATGACAGCAATGGATTAAAACACATTTGGTATTTTAAAACCCATGTGTTCATAATGGTACAAAAACTCATGGTGACTCACTGGTCACCAACTCATTATTCTGACTATTTATAAACAAAGGGAAAAATAATGAATCATACAGCCTGCCTTCCACGCATCCTGAAATTGCATTTCGAGGTAACCAAAAGTTTGATGAGGGAACATTTTTCTTTAAAAAAGAAATTCAGCTAATAAATGCAGAAGAAATGAACGAATTATAAAAAGACCATTTCAACCTGAAATAAAATAGTGAATCTCAGCAAGAATCACTAATGGCTGTTAAAATATTTAGATGTAAATTTGATGAAGAACTTCAGAATGGATAATAATACCTAACAATACTTGACAACTTCAGGCTGACGATACCTAAACCCGTTAATCAATCTTAACATCACTAAAAGTGGGACAAACAGATATTCCATGACTACCCATGAAGTACTTATGGCAAAGGACTGAACCTGAATCTAATTGAGCCAGTTTACAGGAAATATGGGGAATGGAATCACACGTTAAATGACGCCACAGGGATGAAGTGAACTAAATCTAGAATGTGGGGAATTCTACAGATGAAAGGAAAAAAATTCTGTTATTTCCACAATAAATGGAATGATAAAGGGGGGAGACTTATGAATGAAAAGGGGCTTACAAACCAAATGCAATGTGATTTTTTGGGGGGATCTTGATTAGAACAAACCAACTGTAAAAAAAAAAAAAATTGGGAGATAGGACATTTAAACACAGTGAAGAGTTTTGAGGCATTTTGGGTGGGGGGGGGACATCTGAGACATGTAAAAGCCTAGTGAATCAGGCGTCAGATCTACAGACTCATGTGCCAAGGTCAATGGCTCACAGAGCTGAGTGAATGCTGACAAATTCTTTATCTGTCCCCTTTTGCTTGAATTTGGCTTCCTATTCTCTGTTAGGAAGCCTTTCTTCTTTTTTAGGCTTCACCTTTCATAGTTACCATCATATGCCTTTGATTCCTCCCTGGATTGACTGGATTTGGGTCTCTGTGTTTCAGCCACATATTTTCTGACAGTCTCCTGTGACTCCTGTGACTTCTCCATGAACCTAAGTTCATTCCTTATAGATGATAATTATAGTTCTGGTCCCAAGATGGTAATTTTATTTCCTGGCTTTGAGAACTACTTTTCCTCAGGTACAGATATTAGCACTTGGTTTTGAGAGCAAGTTGATAAAAAAAAAATCACTTCAATGAAGACCTTTAGAAGCTGATAAAAGCTAGCTTCCAACTCTTACCAGTCCAAGGATCCCCATCATAAAATGAACATGTGTGGCTCTTCACTTTCAGATGGAAAGGAAAGCATGTGTTATGAGGTTGTATGTGTTGAGGATGGAGTTATGAAGCTTTGACACACTCAGAAGGGGAGACCTCAGAAGAGAAAGAGAAGAATGCATGTATGTTATGTGTGCAATTATGCGTGTACCTGCTGTAGACCCTCCAGGTGAAATTCCCAAGCGATCAGGCTCCAGTGCGTTTTCTGGATGATTATCATTTTAAACTTTTCAGAGGCTGACATTTTCTAATGAAAATCATTGCACCAAATCCCTCTCCAAACAGGGGATTGAGAAAATCCCCTTGATGAAACATGTAATCATACATTAATGAATCCTCCATTTAGATGAATTGAATTAGGTTGTACAGCAACATTCTGAAAAAAGGGGAAAAAAAGAAAAAGAAAAGTGTTCCAAACAAGATACACATTTCCCTGAAATCAGTGTGTCAAAGAATCTCTTTGAATTGACAGAGCAATGTGTTATTACACCTACATGTACTGCCACAGTCTCTGACAACTTATTGAAGAAAATGTGTATGTTTTCTTTGAGCCAATTAAGGATGCTATTGACGCATGGGAAGCGTTGGAGTTTTTTACTGTGCCCCTCTTCAGCTACAGTGATCATTCAGCCAGCTAATTTGTTTTTCCCCTTTCATTCTATCCAACAAAATGTACTGAGGATCTGTTACTGGCACTTTGCCAGATGCTCTAGGGCCATATAAATTCTCAGACTATGAAATAAGGTCATATATGGCCATGTCTTAGTCACTCTATAACCCTAGCACCTAGAACAATCCTTGGCACAGAGGAGGAGCTCAGGGACTTTTCGTTAAAAGGATCTAAGGCACTGCACCCAAGTTCGCCTTTACAATCTTGTGTGTGTGTGAAAGATATACACGAATACGTATAATTATTAAGATAGAATGTGCTGGGCTTCCCTGGTGGCGCACTGGTTGAGGGTCTGCCTGCCAGTGCAGGGGACACGGGTTCGAGCCCTGGTCTGGGAGGATCCCACATGCCGCGGAGCGGCTGGGCCCGTGAGCCACAATTACTGAGCCTGCGCGTCTGGAGCCTGTGCTCTGCAATAAGAGAGGCCGCGATGGTGAGAGGCCTGCGCACCGCGATGAGGAGTGGCCCCCGCTCGCCGCAACTGGAGAAAGCCCTCGCACAGAAGCGAAGACCCAACACAGCCAAAAATAAATAAATAAATAAATATTAAAAAAAAAAAAAAAAAAAGATAGAATGTGCTAAATACTCCAAGTAGGGTAAATAAGAAGAGCCATAGACAGAGAAGATGGAAGGAGAAATTCTAATCCAAAGGAATCTCACACAGGTGGTAAAATTTCAAGAATAGAGAGTATGAAGGGCATTTAGGCAGAGAAAACATTATTAACATAGGCACCATGGTTGGCAGGAAAGAGGAGGATGGGTTTGCTATACAGCAAAGAGTCCAGTTTAGTTGAAACGAAGGGCATAGGGCTGAAACTCAGGCAGAGTTTCAGGGGATGTGAGATAGGGCTGGACCAGCAGGTGGGATTACAGTAGGACCATCACTGCGGTACAGGAGTGGGAGGTGGGTTGGACTATTAGGTAGAGGTGCAGGGGGGTGGGGATAGGGCTGGATCATTAGGGAGAAGTACAAAGGATGGGAGATAGTGCTGGACCACCAGGGACAGGTACAAGAGGTTGAGATGGGGCTATAATATTAGGGGGTGGAGATAAGGCTGCACATCAGGTAGAGGTTCAGGGAGTGGGAAATAGGACTAGACTATTAGGTAGAGGTCCAGGGAATATGAGATTGGCCTGGGTTATTAGGAAGATGGTGCAAGGGTGGGAAATAGGGCTGAGCTGTTAGGCAGAGATAGATGAGAGAAAGACCTGAATGTCATAGTAAATTTGCTCCTCATTCTGTATGCCCTGGGGAAGCACTGTCACCTCCAGGGTGGGAATATATCACTGCCTTGTGAGTCTCTCTCCTGGCTCAGAGTGATTATTGCTGAAGTACAATCATGGCTTCAGATTTGAAGGAGGTGGATGCAGATCTGAAGGAGGATGTGGGTGGCAGTGGGAAGGGGCTTGGATGAAGAAGAGAGGATGCTGGACCCTTGCTATTGATTATATAATGAATTCATGAGGACAAGTTACTCAAGAACTGGATCTTAATAGGGGGCATGTTCTAGGTTACTCTCACTGTTAAGAGGTTCTAGATACTCTATGGGTAGGATTGAGGTTCCTGACCTTTGGTGAAGGGACTCCTCCAAGATATGAATTTCTCATTGTTCTAAATGAACAGGATGCCTGCCTGGGGTCTGGATACTGGGCATGTCTTAAACTGTCCTTAGGTTTTCATACCCTCTTTCTAACTCTCTGCATGATCCTCTGGGAAAAGGCCAGGATGGTAAGAAAGAATTTGATAGCTTTCTTCTCTTTTCCCTCTCCCGCTTCTTTCTCTCTCTTCCATGTTGTATTTCTATTCACTGTGCCCATTATCTGCCCCTGGTGCTATTTTGGTGAAATTTGATGAGAAAGTCTTCATCCACATGTCTTGATAGACTATATAGACTTTCTCCCACCCCCTCTGTGTTTCATGCATCCTCTCCTCCACCTCCCTATTGAGTTTGCCATCTCCAGAAATGTCTTTTTATACAGAACACATCTTTAGAGTGTAGGTTCAGATAGCATCATGAAAAACAATAAAAAAAGATGGCTTAAAATAGGCAACTAGGGCTTTCCTGGTGGCGCAGTGGTTAAGAGTCCGCCTGCCAATACAGGGGACACGGACGGGTTCAAGCCCTAGTCCGGGAAGATCCCACATGCCGCGGAGCAACTAAGCCCGTGTGCCACAACTACTGAGCCTGGGCTCTAGAGCCCGCGAGCCACAACTACTGAGCCTGCGCGCCTAGAGCCCGTGCTCTCCAGCAAGAGAAGCCACCGCAATGAGAAGCCCGTGCACCGCAACAAGAGAAGCCACTGCAATGAGAAGCCCGCACACTGCAACAAAGAGTAGCCCCCGCTCGCCACAACTAGAGAAAAGCCCGCGCACAGCAACAAAGACCCAGTGCAGCTAAAAATAAAATAAATAAATTTAAAAAAATAGACAACTAATGAGAACCTACTCTATAGCACAGGGAACTCTATTTAATGCTCTGTGGTGACCTAAATGGGAAGGAAGTGCAAAAAAGAGGGGGTATATGTATATGTATAGCTGATTCATTTTGCTGTACAGTAGAAACTAACACAGCATTGTAAGATAACCATACTCCAATAAAAATCAATAAAAAAAAGATGGTTATCACTCTTTAAGGAATTGTAGAGATAAGTGTTCGCGGGGTCCTCTCATGCACATGGTCAGCATATAAACTCACTCCAACCAAATTTGCCATTTGAGATGGGAACATTAATTGCTGTGGATTGTGTGGCAACGTTAGTCTGAAAACAAGAGGGCTTGGCACACAGACTCTCCCCTACCTTCAACCCCACATGAATCGTGGGCCAGTTCTTCCTTCTCCTTCCTTCATTCTTCCAGTAATCTAGCTAAATCAAGCAAGAAACAAAAGGAGTGAAGAAAAACCAACTATTTTTCCCTATTGGCATTCCAGGTCAATATGATTCCAAAACTCTTACTGTTGACAATGACAGTGACTTCAGGTTTCATGAGGAGCTGCTATGTGCCAGGTGTGGGAATAGGGATGAGTTACTAGGCTGGGCCTCTTGAGTGACATTGCTGGGGTTAAAATTCTAACTCCCCCATTTTCTAGTAGCTCGTTCAACATCACATTAAGTAACCGTTAGCTCCAGTCAATTGCCCTCTTTGTACCTCGATGTCTTCATCAGTGAAGTGGGGACGATGACTGAGCCGGAATCATTACTGTACCTATGAGGATAAGTGAATTAATACATGTTAAGCACTCGGAAGAGAGCATGGCAAAGAGGAAGGGCTCAACAAGCATCTGCTAAATGACTTTTCATTTAATCCTTGGAAGAGCCTGACCAGTTAGGTATTGTTATTTCCAGTATGCAGTGAGCCTAGTGAGGTTCGGCTCTCCTCCGGTCCCTCGAAGCAGCCAGCTCCAAAGACCCCAGGAGACACATGGGGTAGAGTCTGCCGATATGATCAGAGAGCTGCACATGGGTGACGTGACCTGGCTTTGGGTCTTGCCCTCCAAACTGAAGGCCAGAGGGCCACCAGTACGAATGACCAAGCTGGCGGTCAAAGGGAGCCCTGGACCAAACATGTTGCAAATCCCCCTCTGCTAGGGGTCTTATTGTTTTTCCACCAGTGCCTGAAGCAGCTTAGTAGTCTCGCAAATTGTACTGTAGGTAATTAACTACGTGAGTCCACACAAGCCACGAAATCTCTCCTAGACTCTCCTCTCACTTCACCTACAAAGGCTGGTGGTTAAACTGTTGATAGATTACCTCCTCCTTAAATCCTGTGATTCTCCAGACTGTGACTTACATGAGTCAGGTTCAGTACCTCCTCTGGTTTACATCCTGTCGACCCTGCCCAGAAGAGCTGTCCACATAGAGGTCATCTGTCATTCCCAGAACAGAGGACATTTGTGTCAAGTTCTCATTCTCTCCCCTTTCTCCTATCTCTCTCCCCATGTCTCCCTCTTTCTCTCTCTCTGTATCTTATCTTCTCTGTCTTTGTCTCTCTCTCTCTCTCTCTGGATCTCTCTATATATCTTTCTCTTTTTCTGTTTTCTCTATCTCTATGTTTCTCTTCTCTCTCTCTGTATCTGTGCCTCCTATGCCCTCTCTCTCCTTTTCTCTCTATCTCTATATCTATGTCTCCTATGTTCTCTCTCTCCCTCTCCCTCTCCCTCTATCTTTCTCTCTTTCCCCACTACCAGTTCCTAATGATTTGCTACGCTCAAGACGTTGTAAACACAACAGGCAATTGAGAGGAGGGGATAAGAGGAGAAATAATAGCATTGTGCAAAGTGGGACTCGAGCTCAGGAACCCATGAGGGACCACATGTTTCCTTCGAAAGCTTTATTTTAGCTCAACAGCAGTGAAAACCAGAAAGACTAGTTTGGCACCTGCGGTCACTTGACTCCCTAGCATACAAGGCTGCGGAAAACACCTCCATCTATTGCTGGTCGTTCTTTTCTGTCACCAAAGCACAGTTTCTTCTCAACAAGGCAACTTGCAGAATGTTTTAGTTGCAGAGGGAAGTTAGGTGCCCTGCGGGGGCCTTAACCTTCGTGAACACAAATGGAACCTTCTGAATGTGCCTTTTCAGTTACCCCAGCTCAACCTGCAGACACGTGGCACGCGTGTGGGCAGAGAGGACTGAACAGTCTCGGCCTTTTAGGCAGCAGTTCTTTCCAAGAAACAGAATAGCAGCACTGGGCTGGAGGGGAGAATTCTTGAAACTTTTCCATTGTCTCTTGGGGAGAAAGGAACAGATGAGAGAACTTTAGAGTTGCGTGGAACCAGTCCTTCACCAGGGATGTGGGTGGAGGGAGAGAGGAAGAGGTTAAAATAGCCCACGAGTGAATGTTGAAAGGCAACCAGAACATTCTTCTAACTTCTTTCCTTTACCAGGAAAAGCTCAGGTCCTGTAACACATGAAATCTCCTGGCTTGATACACCATTTGTTCTGGATGAGAGGAAGGGAAAAACTTTAAGTCTGCAAGTCACAAACCCCACCCTCAGCTTGAATGACTTAGACACAGCAAAAGTACACACTCTTGGGGTATTTATCACAATGTTTCTTCCCCCAAACGGTTGCTCAGGCTGAAATTTGCAGGGTATGGCGCCTATTCACAGGTGACGTCAAACATAATTGAAAGAGTTGTGTATCTCCTTCTTTCAGTCAGAAAGACAGTAACTCAGGGCCCCTTCAATTGTTCCCGAGACCGCCTTTCTTAGGGTGAGGGTAGAGGAGAGAAGGGACGAAAACAAAAGGATGGAAGGAAGGGCACAAAAGTTCAAGTTCTCCCATTGAGCTTCATTACTGGGTCATTTGCATTCCTTGGGGAATAGAATCATAAGGTTTCAGAGCTGTGGGAAAACATAATATCAAACTTCCCATGCCCAAAATTGCTCCCCCCTAATCCAAAAAGGCCATGGATATTTGTGGGGACAATGTAACAAGCTCTCTGAAAGTGGGACTGTCTTGGGAAATCAAGGAGTTAAAACCTTTAATTTTATAGCTTTGCAAACTACATTTGAATAGCACTGAGAACGAGGAAGCTTTCGCAACGGCACTTTATGACAGCTCTAGACTACCCAAAAACCAGCGCAGTGACTGCGGGAAGGGTATACGTACATAGGTGCCCATTAGAGAGAAAGAAAAGACCAGGGAGCTGGAGATGAGAAGAGCTTAGGGAGGAGGACTGTCTCTACACATGTGGACCCATTAAGCAGCTGCACGGTATTTCAACAATGGCTTCACCCTGGAATCTAGACAGAAGGCAGCAGGCATGACCTTGCTGGTATTTGTCAGATCAATTCATCATTTCTGAAGGATATGTTTTGCTCCTAGGATACCATAATTGTCCAAGGATTTCACCAGTCTGCAGCAGCAATGCTAGTATATGATGTGATCAGTAGGTATTATCTTCCCTTCTCTCCACTTTCCCCCAAGGTCATTGGCAACCTTCTGTTAGTGTGATTGACCATCCTAGTTTGCCTGGGCTGGGGTATTTCCTGGGATGGGGACCTTTCAGTTTTAAAAGCTGGGATGGTACCTGGCCAAATTGGGACGTGTCATTGACCCAACCTTCCACCTGTTCTCCCTCTACCCTCTGCTTCTTGCCCTAGGCTAGCTCTACCTAGCACTACCACATTAGCACCCACACGCCATACTTAGTTATGTGGACAGAGAGGGCGAATATTCAATCAATGACACAAAATAGAGAAGCAAGAACAAAGAATGCAGTTGATTATAAAGTGCTGGGCTATACAAATCAAACTTGAGATCCTTTAACCTACTGAAGAAACCCACAGTGGAAACTAAGTCCTGTGCTAATCTGTGGAGAGCTCCATGTTTATTTCATGATTTTTCATCTGATCTTCTCAAAAGGACTAATTAGCTTAAGGAACTCTTTCTTAGAATTTAAGACTCAGTATTGGGGTGTAATTTCTATCTTAATTACGTGGAGTTTGAAAGAGCGTCACCCTTTTGAACCAGCAGCGTTGGTATCACCTGGGAACATGGGGGCAAATTCTCAGGCCCTACCCCAGACCAACTGAATCAGATACTCTGGGGATGGGACTCAGCAATCTGGGTTTGTATGACCCCTTCAGGTGACTCTCATGCATGCAGCAAAAATTTGAGAAACACTGAATTAATGTACCTATAACCTATCTTCCTTACTTGTAATTGATACTCAGTGGATTAGTGAGATACCCATAGAATTCCAGTGTTGAATCCAGCTTTTACATTACTACTCTATGTCAAGGACAGGTGATTAAGGATCTTGGCTATCACCACCAAGAACCCCAGTTTTTCACCATTAAATGGGGACTCCCAATAATCCATGAAAGGGTTTTATGGACTCTAAAGTGATATCACTGTCAACATCATTTACTAACCAGTAGTGTAGATAGAAAAGTAAATATTTCGCATGGTACCAAATTCATCACACCTTAGCATCTATGCATGAAACTTAATGCTATCCTCTCTGCTCCTAACTTACCTTTCCTATATTTGCTCACAAGTTAATCTCATAAATAATGAATTGCTATAGAGCCAGCCTTCCCTGAACTGCCACTTAGCTCATGGTTGTTCCTGCAATGCTGCAAAGAGTTAACTGGGCTTTTCATTTATTTTAGCATCACATGGAAGATATTTTATTATTTTAAAATCTGGAAAAACACAACAAGTATATTTTATGAAGAAGATAAACGCCAAATCAATTATCGTCCTATATTGTAAGATGAAATCATGATTACCCAAACCTGATTTTCTTAACATCAATTTAAAGGGCACATTTATTTCCTAAGGATGCCTTACCAGGATGTCTTCCTCTGGTCAGATCCTCCCTGGGGCTCTTGGCTTGGGCTTTGAATGGAAAGAACTCATTCCAGACATTTCATAACCTCAAGTCATTACCTATTTTCTTTTGGGTTAACAAAACAATGATTATCTCAACATGGTGGTGTTATAGACTGGATGTTTGTATCCCTCCAAAATTCATATATTGAAGGCCTAACCCCCAATATAATGGTATTTGAGGTGAAGGCCTATGCTGAAATCATCAGGTTTAGATGAGATGATGAGGGTGGGACTCTAATGATGGGATTAGTGCCTTATAAGTAGAGGAAGAAAGACCAGAGATCTCGCTTTATCAACCATGTAAGAACACAGACAGAAGGTGGTCGTGTGCAAGCCAAAAAGAGAGCACTCACCAGGCACCGAATCTATCGGCACCTTGATCTTGGACTTCCCAGCCTCCAGAACTGTAAGCAATACATGTTTCTTGTTTGAGCCACCAAGTCTGTGGCATTTTATTATAGCAGCCCGAGATGACGGACGGATACATACGCAACTGCAGGACCAGCTCATGCTGGTCCTACTCTGTGGATAACAGGATGTCTAGTTGTCTTGCAGATACAGCAGAGCCAAAACTGCAAGTCGTAATCTGGGCATGCTCAGAGGAGGAAAGCCTTCCTCAAATAACACTCAGAACCCATGTTTCATCCCCGAGGAACCAAGAAAACTAGAACATGACCCGAACCCTTTCAGAAATGAGAGGTCCGTGGTCCAGGAAGGTCTGGTGCTGAAATCCACCATCCCATACCTCAAGGGCCAAGTATAAAGCCCTTCATTCAAATCCTGCCCCACCAGCACTTCCTCATACCAGCCTGTCCTCCCTAACTTATAAAAGTTTGACTGAATCCCAGATCCAAGAGACAGATTTGAGCCCTGCCTCCTGTCTCCTTGCCGGGCGACCTTGCAATAAAACTCTTTCTTCTCCTAAAAGCCGGTGCAATAGTATTGGCTTCTATGCACTTCGGGCTGCAAGCCGTTACTGGGTAACACATATGGTAAAGGTTCCACATTCACAGCTTCTCTATCTACACTACTGGTTAGTAAATGATGTTGACAATGATATCATTTTAGAGTTCATAAAGCCCTTTCATGGATTATTGGGAGTCCCCATTTAATGGTGAAAAACTGGGGTTCTGGGAGCTGAATGACTTGCTCAAGGACACAGCTGGCAAGGGGGAGCACTAGGGTGGAACCCATGTCTTCCTAAGCAGAGGTCATTGTTCTGTCCACTGCAACAGAATTGTTTCAATTGCACGGGTTATAAACTATCTATTAGTGTCTATTACATACTAGTATTGATATGAGTGTGTAAAGTACTATGTATATATATATGTAATGTTTATGTAAAGCATAATTATATATATACATTCATATATATTTACAAATGTGTGCTTATATGTACATATTACATATTTATTTCAAATGTTAATTAAATAGATTTAATCAAAATTTTCTATTGTGGTATAGGGCCAGTTTCTGGCTTTGGTCAAAATGTGCATTTGAATTCTAGCTTGCCAGAAGAGATGATATTAGATCTCACACTGATTATGTATACATTGGAGAGTATGGTTAATTACGGGTTTAAAGACAAGGTAAAGAAAACAACTGAGAAGGAAAACTTGTGTAAATTGCATTTTCATAACTGACGCTAAAACAAAGAGGACAACTATATGTATGCCCTTTGCATACAGCACGATCCCCTATACTCTTTCAATACGCTTATTTCTCTCACAGCAAAGTAACTCATTTGTCTAGAACAGTGCAGTGATGGAAGGTCACTGGGTGAAGCATTTCCTCAGCTTGTTTCTTCTTTTCATCTCCGTGTATATTTCACTACAGGAGGCTAAAAGGCTTGTTTCAACTTGAGGTTCCTGCATCAGCTGTTCTAGTCTTAGGAAGACTGGGAGTTGGCCTTATTACCATTATTTGCATGTGTTGGTTTAACAGGACCTGTGGGCAGTCCAAATGAGATCCAGATTGGCAGATCACAACACACGCCGCTTTTCCTCTCTTGCACAGGGGTGTTGGGTGACCATTTTCAAGCCTCTGCCTGGGACCTGTCTCTTAGGAAGTCAGAGCCACGACATTTGCCCAGCAGGCACGTTCCTGATGCTCAAGAAGTTCAATGTGAGACAGAGTGTGCCCACTGACTTTATTTTTAAACTCCTACATGATCAAAAATGTTTATGTTTTGGAAATTCATTTCTAATATACTGAGGAAATAGTTTTCAGTCACCAGCATATCAAAAGTGTGTGTGATGTTTTGGGAAGAGAGGCATGGCCCCCTGTGATAGACTTCTGTGGACCACATGTGCTGGGCAATGACATTGTGTGAGTGATCTGAAACTATAAGTCTACTTTATAATGCTACCTTCCTTGTCCAACAAAATTGGTATAGTTTATGTAATACACCAACAACTTATTTTCTAATTGTTAAGCAATCCTTATGTCATAAACTTGGGAGAACGGTGCACTTAAGATACCATTGTTAACCCACGTGGCGCCTTAGTGATGTTGATGTTTCTTAGCTCTAAAAGCTGTGTCTAATAATACCAGCAACTTTTAAAAGGTTCTCTCTGGAATTACCACCTGTTGTCCTCATGTATTAGAGCCCATGTTAGTTAATGATGGTGAACGCACTGGTTCTGGGCAAGGGTACAGAAAAATGGTTGATAAGGCACCATCCATAACCAAGAGGAGAGCTCAATCATCATTCGTGGGACAAGCAGGCTACTTGGGTGATGCTCTAATTCATAGCCCTGCTCCCTAAGAATGAACTTTGCACACATGGTTTTTGAAGTGTGCTTGCCGCTGCTGTAAAAAAAACAAAAAAAACCCCCTAGATTGCTATCTTCTCTCATTGCCTCTGGACTTTTGCCTACATGAAACCCACCATAGTATCAGACTTAGATATCAGTTAGTACAACATTAATGGTACAATATTGAATTCATGAAATATACTTGAAATATACAAGCCATGGCAAAGTCTCACCAATTTGTATAGAACAGGAAGGAAAAGCTCTAAATTACTACATAAATAGTATAGATTTACCCTATATAATACATATATTGGCTGTACATACTACTTACTGATATAAAGCAGGCTTGGGACAGCTTTTTCATGGTTATATCCCAAGTTCTATATATTTCCATAGACAAAAAAGTATGTGTAAGGGGTAAAAATAAAGAATAGCCAGTAACTTGTGAGGCTATTATTTTCCTTAGCTTTCCCTTGTTTCTTGCCACATCTTATTAAGTCATTCTTGTAAAGGTGTTTGCAGTTAATAAAGTTCTTGCAGATATGCTTCTATTATTTCATGAGAAATTGTTGGCTTCGTGTCTAACACCACAGGTTTTAGAATAAGCCAGCCTCAAAAGGTGGCTGTGAGGCTGATTTGTTATGTGACCTTGAATAAGTTATTTAAATTCTCTAACCCTTGGTTACCTCCATTGTAAAACTGGCATAACAATGTCTACATCTTAACACTGAGGAAAAGAATGGATTACATAAAGTCACTGCATAAAAGGATGCACGTCAAGCACTTAGCACAGTACCTGGTTGAAACACTCAATGAATGTTAGATATTTTGATAGCTAGACTTTGATCTCCAAACTTAGCCACATACTTAAGAGGTATATAGGGACTGTATTGTCTTTATTATTATTGCCATGTTGACAGATAAGAAATTAAGGTGTCAGGTGCGATTATCCAATCCTCTGGGCAGTTATATGTTTATCTGTAAAGTAACAAGTTGGTTTTATGATTTATATATAAATACTTCAGCTTTCTCAGAGTACGAAGAGCATGTGTTGGTCTCCCGGAATCTGATGGGCACTGGGACCCCGACCAGAGAGAATTTCTAAGCCTGAAATGATGAGTGACATGCGGATTGCTGGGGAATTTATCAATATTACTGTCACCTTCTAAGGTCCCTTTAGAAGCCCCTCCCAGTCTTTTCCCAAACTCACTGTGTGCCTTCCATGCCAACTTCTATAACCTCCGTTATTTTAACTCTCATATTGCAGGGTAATTTTATATCTGCTTCTCCACTCTACTGTAAATGTATTGAGAATAGGCTATATCTTTTCATCTTTGCCTCCCAAATGCCTAGAACAGTAGCCGGCATGGAAGAATTCAATACCTGTCTGTTGAATGATTGAAATGACCTGACCAAGATTACAGTGAATAAATGGTGAATTCAGGACTTAAGCCTAGATCTTATAAATACAAATCCCTTATTTTGTTTCCACAGACTTTAGCTAAAGTAGGGTGATTGAATCTCATCTTAAGAGTAGGAAAATTATACCTAGTCCTGATAGGCATTAATCCTGGTAAAGGACTGAAAGATACAGCATAAAGCTTTGGTAATATAAAAAACCCCAAACCCTAAACTCATATTGTTAGTTGATTCAGCTTGATTATTTTTATCACCAGTTGAGTACTATCCCTGCCTAGGAGAATGCTGATTTGTTTGTATGTGCATGCGTGTAACTATATTAATCTGGCTCTAAGTGCTTTATGTGTAATTTACAGATCTTCTTCTTATGATGACATTTGACCTAATTTTTATCTAAGAAATAAATTCCCATCTAACTGTGGCCTATAAGCAGGAAATAGCTGATAGGAAAAAGAAATACAAATATGCTATGAATAAAATCAGCATTTGGTCTACCTCATACACAGAGCTACTTATTGAGAATAGGAGATTGTTTTCAGGTTCTGTGTTTCAGAATCATACTTTTCTCAGTTGGCTGCTTGGTCTGTTTGAAACACAATAGTCCCCAAACAGACTAACCCCCAGTTTCAACAGAGGACGAAAACGACTGAGGCCTCAATTTTCATAGACTGAGAAGAATTCTGAGGTTTCATTGCTCTCACAGGGCCCTATTCTGTGGTCCCATTGCTCAGGAGAGCAAGTTCTCTGGTCATTAGTTAAGATGAGAATGCTCAGGGCCCTTCTGGCTTATTTCTCATGTAAACACAGCATTCTGTTGAGAGCTTGTCCAATGGTGTGTCACTGCCCTTTCCTGGATGCTTCTATGAACTGGTTGAGGCGAACAGCCAAAGCCGGTGGAATATGGGATCGTTACAATAAAAATCCAGCAGGAAGTGGGATTCTTCGTAATCACAGGCAGGTCTCATGTATTTGGCTAATCATAAAGGAAGATTTGCATTTGGTTGTGCAGTTATTTTTTTTAGATAATTCAAGAAAGAGTGAACTTTTGGAATTAAACGTAAGTAGATGTTGACTTAATGAGCTGAAAAGACTAAATAATTATACTCCCCTGGGGACCCAAGAAGATAGGGCAGTAGCTGAACTCAGATTAGCTTTTCCACTGATAGTTTCACATAAAACTCTCATCATTAAGAATATATATTATCTTTAGTACACTCTTAATCCAGTTTAGCAGCTTTTGATTGTGACTATTAATTTCAAGGTTTACTATGTGCTGGGCTGTAAGGCTCTGGAATTAAGAGAAATCGGGAATTCACTATAAGCCACTCCGCCAGGAAGTAGCCAAAGTGATAAATTTATAACCTGTATTTCCATTCTCATGTCACCATTGTTCTCACGTCACTTTCAGATTCTGAGCCAAATTTTTAAAAATTAGGTATTCAGGAAGCCCTTGGACAGAAGCCATCCATCACACAGTGACTTTTCCATAGGTACACAAAAAAGCATTCTATCAAGATTTGATAGAAACAAGGAAAATGAAAACAAGGTACAAATATCCTTTGAGACAAACAGGTCAACCCAAAATACATCCTAGTAGCCTGACCTACTACCCTACATCTGAGGAAATGAAATAAAAAAAGAAACATACACATTTCCATGACAAAACTTTAAGTCGATTTTGGAGGACCCTTGCAGTTGGCCACTCTTTGGAGAAATGGGTTCTTCCGATACTTACGGTTCTGTTTCAAATGAACTGATTACAGTAATATGTCGTTATTGTCCCCTCAAAACACTTTTATTACTTCAGACAAAAAAAAAAGTTAAGGGCTTCCCTGGTGGCGCAGTGGTTGAGAATCTGCCTGCCAATGCAGGGGACACGGGTTCGAGCCCTGGTCTGGAAGATCCCACGTGCCGCGGAGCAACTAGGCCCGTGAGCCACAACTACTGAGCCTGAGCGTCTGCAGCCTGTGCTCCGCAACGAGAGAGGCCGCGATAGTGAGAGGCCCGCGCACCGCGATGAAGAGTGGCCCCCGCTCGCCGCAACTAGAGAAAGCCCTCGCACATAAACGAAGACCCAACACAGCCAAAAATAAATATAAATAAATTAATTAATTAATTTTAAAAAAAAAGTTAACTTTCCTAAGACACTGAAGGTCTTCCATGGCCTGACTCTTAAGTTACTTTTTGGTTTTCACTATATCCTTATATACACGCAGTCCTATGGAGCTGTCAGTACATCTAGTTCCATATACACGCCCCATATGCTTTTGTTCCTGGTGTTGTCCTAGTCACGAATGTTCATGTTCCAAACATCTGTCCACTGACATCATATTCGTTCTGTAAAGTCTATTTAAATACATTCTCCTCCATGAAGCCTTCTTTGCGCCAACCATTTAGAATAAATCGTTCTTTCTCTTCACTCTCGCAGCACGTTACTTGGATCTCTATTTAGCATTAAAAAAATCATCTTGACTGTAAAGCAATTATACTCCGATAAAGATGTTAAAAAAAAAAGATAAATTGTCATATAGTATAGCTCTGTTTTGGATCTTCTTCAATCAATAAAAGAGGTGCTAAACTTGGAAACATTAAAAAAAATTATCTTGAGTCATTACTGGTGATATGCGACAGTGGTTAACAAATAGATCTTACCTCTTATGGCAAATCTGATCAATGTCTTTTGCCTACCTAGGTGTTGTGTTGAGGATTCTGAAACTGTGTCCACCAGTGGGAAAAAACAAATATAGTGGTCAATTAATAATGTCTGCAAGGGACACAGGGCAGTGGTGGCACACTTGCCATAGGTTTGCCATTTCTGCAATAGTCTAAACTTGTTGATGCTGGGACTATTTCTTATTCGATTTTATATATTCTACAATGTCTTGTTTCTTTACATTTAGCAGGTGCTTAATATACGTTCTCTGCATAAATTGCATTGCAAGGGGCAATGCTGGAGACTTAGGTTAGAACTAAGGATGGATTATTGATTATTCAGGTTGTGATATGATAGAAGGGTTTCTGACAGAGGCCAAGGATTTCCTGCCTAGAGTTTTTAGGACACAGGTTACAACCCTTCTGTGCAGGATGCTTTATGTCCAGTTCTGTTGAAGCAAGGTGATATATTCAGTCATCTCTTGGGTACCCTTCAGATCCAAGAGCCAATGATTCCTAGAGATTCTTGCTATCTTAGCATGGATGGATAAGGAGTTTGTATTTCAAAACAAGTTCTATAAGCTTTGCACATCATAGATATATTAAGTCAGATTCTTCTGATTGAGTTCATGGCTTTCCTTTGTAAGATTTTCATTGTTTTCTTTTGTTAGTTTTGTGTGTGTGTGTGTGTGTGTGTGTGTGTGTGTGTGTGCGTGTGTGTATTTAATAGGTGAGGGTGGAAGGAAGGGAGAAAGACATGAGTCATCCCAGCTCTGGGCCATCGCTTGGCCATAGTTGGGTCATTGACACTTTAAACTGGCTTTCCAAGAATTTCTCTTTAGGAACTCAATATTTCTTAGCGCATATTAGAACATACTAATAAATGCTGTTCTCAAGCAGTAGTACCAAAGCTCATGATATACATGGCAAGAGAGAAAAACATTCAGGACAGCAGTGTATAACTGTTTAAAATTTTCCTTTTTAAAAAAAGAAAATTCAGAGTTTAAAGTTAAAATGCTTTAGAATAAGTATGTGAAATCTTCAGATTATTAAAGTGATTTGAAAAATCAAAGTAGAGGAATGTGAAATATGTATTATTACTCAGATGCTGGATTCTGTGTTCCAACTTAGGTTTACCATTGCTCTGCCTTATGAGTTATTGGGTACTTGTGTAATTAATGATAAAATGGTACTTTTTATTGCATTATACTACTATTACTTATATTTGTCTTCTTGAGGAAACTTACGGGGGGTTGATTAATTGAAAAGGAAAGATTTGAGTATCCTTGGATTCCCTTGCAATAATATTTTCTAATGCCATCACAACCCACTCCTATTCTCAACAGTACTGTATTACTTTATTAATGTCCTAGATTGTTATTTAAATCTTCATCCATGTTTTGTCGCCTAAGCACCCTGTAAGTAGGGATTTAAGGTCCAAAGCTCTGTCTTATGCTCTTTGCATCTCCTGCTCAGCACCCACTTCCCTGGTATGTGGTAAGTATTCTTGTTGATCAGTCCACACAGGGGCATGTTGAGTTTCCACGAATCTGTTGTCTATGTATGAGTGTGGAATGATCATATCCAGCTTTTGGGATCTGGGTGAGGTAGAATTTTTAAAAATGTGTGAACACAAGAACTTTTATAAAATTGGGAAGAATAATATATACCTTATGGATGTATTAAAACAGGGCACTGGAATACTGATATGGGTTTAATTATGCCCCCCTCCAAATATATTGAAGTCCTAAATTCCAGTACCTCAGAATGTGATTTTATTTGGAAATAGAATCTTTGCAGATTCAAGAAATTTAAGTTGAGGTCATTAGGGTGGGCTCTAATCCAATGTGACTGGGGTCCTTATAAGAAGGGGAAATTGGGACACAGACTAGCACAGAGGGAAGATGATGAGAAGACACACAGAGGGAAGATGACCATGTGACAGTAGTGATGTATCTATAAGCCACGGAACACCAAGGACTGCTGGCAAACACCAGAAGCTGAAAGAGGCAAGGAATGACCCTCCTCTAGAGCTGTCAGAGAGAGTATGGCCCTGCTGACACCTTGATTTTGTACTTCTAGCCTCCAGAACTGTGAGACAGTAAGTTTCTATTGTTTCAAGCCACTCAGTTTTTGGTGTTTTGTTATAGCAGCTCATGGAAACTAATACAAATACTGAGTGAGGTCCAAGCCCCCTGGGAGACCCAATTGGGTTAGAAAGTGATGTTCTGCTAATGTGAAGACAAATGATGAAGTAAAGTTCCCCTCTCCAGGTAATGTCCTACAGGAGGAATGGCAAATCGATTCTGTCTTGTCTGCAAAGTTGATTTACTAGTAGTGGCTGCTGGGAGCACAAGTTGAGAAGGATTTTGCATCTGTATCCAGGCTTGGTGGGAAACTTTGCAGACATCCCTCAGGAGAACCTGCAGTGAAGGGAAGGCAGAGGACAGAGGGGTAGGTACCAGGCTAGGGCAGCAGCAACTGTTGTTATTCTAGTGCTTTCCTGGCAGTTGTAAAGGGGCAAGGAGATCCCATATGGCGTAGGCTTGGGGGTAAGAGTGCGGAGTAGGGATGAAGAGGTAAAATTTAACTGAGGCAAAAGGAAAAAGGACCCTTGATTGTTCCAAATCTCAGCCCAGGCAGTCAAATCCCGTGACCTGCTGGGAGAAGGGCCATAGAAGACAAGAAACCCCCTGGATCTCCAAGCCAGTCCAGGAAAGAGAAGCAGGCTCTGATGTTTATAGAATGAAGTTGCCCAGGAAACCTCAGTGACCCTAAGCAAGCTGTTCACTTCATTTTGAATAAACTTGTGTCTTTATTTTCTGGAAATTTAAACCTCTTCACATAACTCTGTGGCCAGGGATTGTGTAAGTATGTTTTGTATTTCAATTATTCCTAGCAGTCCTGGGGACAGAGGAGGGGAGACTTTTTCACCATGGTTTTCTGATTATTTGGAGTTTGGGGAAATCATTAAATATTGCACAGAATATAATAGTTACGAACATAATGTTGGTGTCAGAGCTGGTGAAATCCGACCTATCCCAGGCCTCACTGGCTCCAGTATAGCCATGGAGTCAGAGTAAGAGCCACATCTCAAAACTCCCCCCGGCTTTTGCCCTTCCTCCTCATAGGGAGGCTTTGGCCGCTTCCTAAGGTCCACGCGGTAATTTCTAGAAGTCCACAGACTACCTCTCCTGTATTCTTTCCCTGCAGAGCTGACCAATAATCCACGTGCCCACTGGGTTTTGCCTGCAGCCCTTCTCCACAGGGGTCACAGACCATCTGTCATTGTCTTCGGGGGCTTTGCTGTTAAGTCTCCCAGAACCACCAACAATGGGGCGGGGCCTCCCTCACTGGTGCGTTCTCTCATACACTCCCAGGGAGCTTCTCTTATTGCCCACGAGCTGGAGGAACTGTAGCATCTAACTCAGGGGTCTCCTAAATACCACCGCTGGGACCTCCTGCTGGGAGAAGAGGCATTCATTTCACCTTTACAGGGAGTTGCGTTGTGGACAGTGAATTAGGCACCGTCTGCAAAGTGCTTTGAGTTGTAGCAAAGGAGAATATTCCCTGTCTTAGAAATCCTAGCTAGAACAGACATTGACAATTAGAGGCAGTCGGATTAAATATGCTTTGAGACATACATTTAGTGGTATTTTAGTGGTTTTAATGAATGTCTTTTGATTCTTTTTTTTCAGCTATTAATCCAGAATCTCACTGCACTTTCTTTAAAAATTTTTTTTTTGCCTCCTTTAAATTGAGGTGGATTTCCTTCTCAGGGGAGTTCATGTAAGTGTTCTCTGATAGCAGAAAGCCATTTGAAAATAGGTTCAGAAGCAGAAATCTAGCTATTTTCCTCATTTCTGCTCAAGTTCGCATGTCTTGTTTTCAAAGTGATTAGTTGCACTGAAATGTTTATCAGGATGTGGAAGAGAAAGCTATTAAATGTCATTTAAAGGGAGAAAATCTTCAGGCATGTTGCAAACCAGTTGTCTTGAGAAACCTTTTATCAAACTCGACCACAACCACCCTTTCTAAATGCCCTGCTATTAAATTTCCAAATGTCTCTACCAGTTGCACTAGATTTTTACTGGAAATGAACTGGCGCCTTGATTCAGTCCAACGGAGCCTAAAGAAGCTTGGGAAAAGAAGATAGTAGGAGAAAAGAAAAATGAGACTACTGCCCTTATGTGTATTTGTGTTAATATAAAATCCTGTATATTTAAAACACATGTAGGTACAAATATGTATATTATAAGACCATGAACAGAGAAAATGGACATAGCTTGATCTTCATCAGTGAGTGATCATTTCTGCTGGTTAAAGATAAAGATATGAACACACAGGCCTGATCTCTGTGTGGGTGGGTAACTCTGCTCTGTTTATAACCGATATGTGCTCTTGGTCCAGCTTAAAGTTATGGATGGATTAATGAAAATCCAGGTGCACTGTTGCAAGGATAACACTATTATTAAGGATAATTTCTTATACTTTTCTTCCTTATGTGTATAAAGTACATATAACAGCATCACCCAATGATCAGCGGTTATTCCCAGGAAATGTTCTCCTAACCACATCAGGATGAGGAGATATATCAAAGTTCAAATAAAAGGTAATGTATAGGAAATAGCGAATACTATTTTTAAAACCTCAGCTAAATGGTATCATTGAGGAATACATTGTTTTAAAGAAGTAAATTTTGAGGAATGTTGCTTTGTTCCTTTAAAGCCTCACTTTAATTATTTAAAATCAATTTTAGATGAAAATACCTCCAAATATATTAGCTATTTCCTTGCCTTTGGAAACAGAATACACATCCTGAATATAAAGTAGCACTTTTAATATTTTAAAATTAAAATATTTTGTTTCTTGCCATGATATTCTGCCACTGAAACATCCTGGGACGTGCTTTGTAATTTTTTCTCTCATATTACATGCTCTCGGATTGCTGTTCTCATTGAGGTTTCATGCTTATTTTCATAGTTTTACTGTTTCTTTCTCTCTAGGCTGATAAATCCCGGCCATGATCAATATCAATATTAATATTAACATGAATACAAATAACCAAGTGTGTTAGAATTGCACATAAAATAAGAGTAATAGCTTATGATTGAGTACAGAAAAGTACTTAACATGATTAAGATTCATAAGCTTTGTGTCGTCTAGTTTGGCTATTGAAAGCTCTTTTTAATTTGTTCTCTTCTTGTCTTTTGACTCATCAATTTGCCATAGATGAGATTGCTGAATATTTGATTTCCAAACAGTTGAGGGGAGATTATTTTTTCATATCTATTTATATCTGTTAATATATACATACATATATAGATGTATATAGCTGATGTTAAAAATGACATCACCAAATGTGATTATACCAGCTGTTGTAGAATTACCTACAACTCTGATGATTATGCAGCAACATAAAATGCTTATGATGGAACATTATCTAAAAAAAAAAGAGCAAGATGCTGAGTGGTATATAAACTATAATTGGAATTATCACAAATTCTCTAAAGTTGTGGAAAAAGGCCAACGAGAAATAAGTGAAAAGAAGCATTCATTATTGGGTTAAGATGATGGCATTGTACATTTCTATATTTTGAAAATTTCCACAGGGTTAATAATGTTAAATTAATTAAAGAAGGATTCCATCAGCCTGAGGTGGTTCTAATACCTTAGCAGCCTACCTAAGCAAACCAAAACCTAAGCCCCAAATGCATCGAGGTTAAGAAATCAAAACCCAAGGACGACCAATCACAAGCAGCCACCTGGGCTCTCTCAAATAACGCTACTGCTAAAGCTGTAGCCAATCAAATAATTTCCTTGCTTGGCTTCCACGTATTCTCTGTAAAAATCTCGCCCCTACCTCCTGTCTGCGGACTGCTCCTAACCACCTCCAGCTTGCATTGCCCAATTTGAATCAAGTTTTGCTCAAAAGAAAACTCTTAAAATTTTTCATAGGCCTCAGTTTATCATTCAAGAATATCATTTCAAAAGTTAACAAGCAAGGAGATATGGGGATATATGTATATGTATAGCTGATTCACTTTGTTATAAAGCAGAAAGTAACACACCATTGTAAAGCAATTATACTCCAATAAAGATGTCAAAAAAAAAAAAAGTTAACAAGCAAATGTATAACCAAAAAGCCCAGTAAAGAGCCCAAAGTTCCCGCCACACTCTACTCGTTAGAAATCTGATTTTGATTAGTAAGCAACATCAGTGCATGCCATGCAGCTTTGAATCTTGGACTTAAGGCTTTGTTAGAAAAAGAGCATCCTCCCATAAGGTTCACTAATCTAGCAGCCGGGATCCCTAAAACGTGAAAGGAAATTGGACTTATTATAGAGTACAGGGTCCTTAGAACTGTCACTGTTTTTGAAGAAAATTTGCAATATAATCTCAAGAGGAGTATTTGATATATGGCACCAAATTTAAATTTTCTACTTCCATAACATTTAAGATTACATTGAACATTTAAGATCTTAATATTTAAGATCTCCAACTCAGTCATGAGTGTTTATCAATCAATCCATTCCCTCAGGAGATATTTATTAAACTCTTACTGTCTGCCAGGCAGTACAGCACACACACTGAACAATAGTCAAATATCAACATGGGGCTAAATTCATCCTTCTGAATAGAAGCCTTCATTCCACAGCGTTTAGGCTTCAGTTTCGTTTTGTTTTGTAAAAAAATAACTTCAAAATGGGCATAAGTCCTCTCCTTTCCACAGTCCTCACTTTTGCTATCTGCAGACAAATTACATTTAAACTATTCACCTCGCTGGCTTGATTTTGGAATATGGTAGGGAAGAGAGACACATACTTTCCACCGACACATGAGGTCTGCTCACAATTAATTGCTTACTTTGTTAGAAGAAATTTTAAGCTCAATACAAGAGCTCTTTTAAATAAAGAGGTCAAAGTCACTCCTACAGACTCGTAAGAGAATGCTGCCTTCTGGTGAAACAAATGGCCTTTTAAAAGGAATAAGATAGCGTGCATGGCAAGGATGCATGTGAACAATTCCATATCAGAGCCCATAGAAAGAAGTTAATAAATTGCAAAGATCTAGTACTCAGGCATGTGGGCAGCATGCTAAACAGATGCATTCACCTCAGCAGTTATCTTCTTTTCAGGAGTACTTTTTTGCAAACAGTACACAAAAGCCATATATATGATAATAATCTCAGCACATTAGACGGAGTCTCCACGCTGAACAGAAATAGTGATCCCCTGAGGTGAAATATCTGCTGTGCTGTGGATGCTAGTACTGCCATCTGACGCTGCAAAGCAGCAGAAGAGATGCTCAGCATTAAGGGGGATTTTTCACAGTGATAGCTTTGCGCTCCGTTCCTTGTGCCCTGCAGAAGGATGAGCAAGCACCTGGCAGCAGAGACTCAAGTGCACGGGAGAGAGTGGGGAAGGATTTACAAAAGATCTGGTAGCATGTGTGGTGGGATATGCATCACAAGAGCTGGTGAAGAAGAAAAGAGACCAAAATAACTTAGGGCATTTTTGCACTTTCCTTTATATAGATCATGCAAAGATGCATAAGCACATAATCAAACTGTAAATAAGAAAAACATGGTTTTGAAAAATACAGACTCCTAGTCGCAGCTGTACGTAAATATGCACATAAAAACACCCATGCCACACGTACACCATTATAGTTTTATTTAATTTTTTTTCTTCAAAATGTTATCCCAGGGGAGAACTGAGACAAAATAGATGTCCCTTTCTGCAACCAGTTCATTTGTGGTTACCTGGGGGTCTCAAATCCTGAGTGTAGTTATTTGTTTCCACCAATAGAGGGCTAACCATGTTTCCCCTACTAAGCCTACAGATTGCTTTAACTGTGGTCCTGATTTCATCCCCAAGCCACTTCTTTCCTGATTTTTCCAGGAGTACCTTCTGCTGCTGTTTTTTTTCTCTTTCACATTTACTTCTTTTCTCAAGTATTTATTGAACCGTTTCAGGCTCTAGAAGGCAGATATCCCATCTAGTATTTCACTTCACTCTATAGTAGTGTTTTGCATATATTAATAAATTCTATAATTTATTGAACCTGCTTACCAATCTATAAACTCCTAAGAGTAAGGGCCTGGTCTGTATGCTTCACCTCCGTCCTCAATGCTTAGAACAATGCCTGGAGCATTGCAAAGTACACCAAGACCTGTGCATTTACCTATATGATCGCTGATCCTCATAGATGCAGAGTTGATTCTTATAGTCAGATTTTTAATCTCATTTTACATATGAGGAATCTGGGATTCAGAGACATCAACAACTTTGCACAAGGTCACACACCTAGTGAGAACAGAACTGAAATTCAGACCTGCATCTGTTTGACTTTAAAATATATTTAATTTCTACTACAGTATACTTATTCAAAGAAAGAAAGAAAGGGCTTTTATGACCATATAAAATTTTATACAAATGTAAATATTAAATAGACTTGTTCTCAATGAAACACAAAGGGAACTTTGCTTACTGATTGCCTCCCGGGTGTCATACCCAGTATGGGACCTGCTACCTATATAACCTCCTCAACTTAACATCACGTCTTTATTAACCATCTTATGAATGTCTGCAAAGCTCAGGTGCCCATGTAGGACTGAAATCCTTGATCTTATTCTCATTGGCATTGGGAAGAAGTTGTGAATTTATGATGCATGGTTTAATACATCACTTATAAGGAATCAGTGGTTTCCAAGCAACTCCTCAGCTTCAAAAGAAATAGGTATTTCTAAGTAAATCCGTCTGTATGTGAGTGTGTGTGTGTGTGTGTGTGTGAGTGTGTGTGTGTGTAACTGCTGTCTGCCACCCCCCTTGCCCTGCTTTCCCCACCCGTCACCTCCCCAACCTTACAGCATCTTCACCAAATTCTATGGCTTCTCACTTGTGTTTCCTCTTTTCTTTTAGGCGTCCATAAAACCCTCATTGAAATGGGAGCAGTGAAAAGAAGATGAATCAAAACACTAGATAGATGTATGAGGCTCTTGCTGTCCAAATTCCCAGAGCAAAAAGTCCTTAGAAGAGCTACAGGATTGACTTTTATTTTAATGTCTTCAAAGATTGACTCAAACTAATCACTGCTCTTAGCTAGTAACAGGAAAGTTGTGAATATTCTTTTTGCTAGAGAAGAGAAAGGGTGCCACCAGCTCCAGCTTCAAGCTGGACCATCAAAACATCCCTTAAAGTCTTTCAACATTTCAATGACAAAAAGCAACTTTGTTAAGAAAATGTTTATTTTAAGTAGCATGTAAAGAGGAGATAAGTCAAATTGTGACCCAGACGATATATATAATTATGTGCTAGCTGTACACCTTATGGTACACTGCAGTTCCTTCAATAATCAGTAAGTACAGTACATTAATGTTGACTTTTGCAAAATTTAGAGAAATTCCTTTACTGTTTAAATGCACTTATTAAGATGTGTTTTATTATTTTAAATAATTTCAAAGATTTAAAAGTAGATCCCTTCCTTCTAATAGATCATCAGTAATTTATGACTGTGAACCATTGGTCAATATCACATAGCCCACTATTTGCGACACTGTCCTTACAAGAAAATATGACACACTTCTTATAATCTATTTTCCTGAGTAACATGGGCAAAAGCTGAAGAGTGTTTGTGTAGTGTATAATACAAAGAAAAGTGACGTTAATATGTCATGACGTTACATTTTAAATAATTAACTAAACCTGAATAATGCAAATCACTCATCTGCTTGTTTTCAGAAAATTTTCAATTAAATTTTTAAGGGTAGAACACAGAACAAGCAGCATTTTTCCTAGTCAAATATAGTTTTTTTCTCACTGTTATTTTACATATGTATTTTTATTTATTTTATTTGTATATGTCTCTTATTAAATGGTAGAAAAACAGAGCTGTATGCCTATCATAGAATAAAACTCTGTATTTCTAGTGGCATAAAAAGAATCACTTGTAATTGCTTTATATGATACCAGAAACCTGAAGCAGATTGTCAAGATAATAACAAGAGATTCTAAAGAGTACTTTTTTATTTTTAAAATAAAGGTGTAAGAAGTCCTTGGGCAACTGAAATAAGCTGCTTAATTAAGTGATAATATCAGTAGAAAAGAACATTGTCAGAGCCTAATGATTCTCACAAGAGATACACCAGATACAGCAAGATAATTATCAAAATGAATTTTGGTATAAAATTGAAATGTTTACAGTACTCCTTCTTGGCCAGTTCTATTTAATTCTTTAAATAGAGTACTTATTTTTAAAACCATCATTTCTAGTCTCCCTTTTTGGGAGCTGGATGGCTACAGTAAACAATGAAATACTAAATTATTCCATTTGGCTAACATTTCTTCCCAAGCATGATGGAAATTTGATTTTAATCTAGTCATGAGCAGATCAAAATTAATCTTATTTGCCTAGTCATATAACAAAATAGAAAATCTTGATATCTGATGCTCAATTCATATATATCATGCTCTTTTCCTTGTAAGTAAAAGTGTGCAGAGCTGTGAAACTTGAAGTCCTGCCTGCTTTAATCTTAATGATAGTCTCCTAGAAGTTGGCAAATTCAAGGTAGTGGCCCCCTCATTTCACCCTATGCAAATATTGTAGGGGCGCGCTCTTGATCTTCAGTAGGATGATCCTGTGCAGCAAATGAGAACAAGAAGGAAGCAGCACACTGGTCTAATGGAAACTGGGGTCAGTGCCTTGTCTGACAACATATTAAAGTCTGACCTTGACCGTGTCACTTAACTTCTCCAAATCTCAGTTTCCTTCTCTCACACCTCAAAGACTTGTTGTAAGGATTAAATGATGTAACTATCAACACATTTGAAGGGCTTAACACAGAGCCTACTATGCAAAAGACAGTAAAACAAAGTTCTCATCATATTTCTCAGTATAATTCACTCTAATGCAGCCAGGGTACCCTCGCCTACAGTGTCACCTGTTTAAGGTCTTGTCTGAGCATGGCTGACAGAAGGACCATGTCATCCACTAAGTCAGCTCAGCAGCAGAGTCTGCAGCGTTATTTCCTTACCGACTCAATGCAACAGCATTTATTGAATGCTTCCTTCACACAGTGCTCTTTTTAAAGCATTGATAACACCTCTGGAAATTTTTTTAAAAAGGCAAGAAGAAATGGTCACTACCTTTGAAGACACATAAGTTGGTGAGTGGAGGGTATGGAGTTATGTATTTTTTTTTTGGCAGAGATAGTGATATGGAAAATATAGGCATAGGTATAGAAAATCCATGCCCATATTACTCATTAATATAGAGGATTTCACTCAAATATGCATTATAAGGTAGCCCAGAAAGTTCCCCTGCTGCTGATGCACTGGTGTTTGTCTCTGTGGATGAGGCAGCAGGTCCAAGCAGCAGTGCAGAGAAGGTCTCTGCATGTTCAGCTGCCTGGAAGTCTGCTTCTACAAGGCAATCCCTGGACATAAGCTTCCCTGACCCCTTTCTCATGCACAAAAGCTTCTTCTCTGTTATGCTTAGATTGTGAGCACGATGGAGCAAGTTCATGGAATGAACAGCCAGTATGTAAAGAAAACAAACTAGACATGCCAAAATATCAGTTTGACTAAAATCAGTTATTCTGCATTTTTAGATTAATTTCTATAAAGATCTATACCATGTATTCTTGAGGAATTAACATCAAAAAGAACAGAATACACATGTTTAAAAATAATTTTTAGAGTTTGTGAGACAGAACTGGATCTCCCTGAAGTCTCCTACAGGACGCCCACATCAAAACTCTGTGCGTGATTTCTCATCAATATATGTAACTCCTCTACTTTGGGGCTGGGAGTAATCTCTGGTAACAGAAGAAGAAGGTAATGATCCCTTGTTCTTCCTTGGTAGTACATTCTCGCCTTCTTGCCACAGACCTTTAATTTCTCCTTTTGCACAGCCTACCCTCACCACATCTGACTGAGGCGAAGCACCTGGAGTATTGCCAGCTGGTCTTATTTCTTTCATTTCAGTTTAATGAGATGTGTATCATGTGATATAGATGGACTCACTGTCCTTCAAAATGTGTACATTTTGATCTGTTCGTGACTGGTATTCTGCTTTTATTAACTGCATCCGACTTTGGGATCAAGTTGGGAGGCTAAGGCCTGAAGGGCTAAGGGTATCCTGGGTACACATACTTTGGGCCACTGGGACCAGGTAGAAGGGCCCATGGGACCCATGAAGTATTGAGAAGGGCCAAAAAGTACCCTGGCTACTCTGCTTGCTGCCACAGTACAGGCCTGACTCTTACTGAATCCCACTCAGGACATGGTAGGGGGTGGAGGCGTTTGTGGATATCCTGCTCCACTCCCCACTGACTGACTCTGAGAGAAGGGGTACCAGCTTGTTGATGCCAGGGTGTATGTTCACAGCAGCTGGCATGGGGTGAGAGTCAGAGCAAGGGCCGACACTATTCCTTGGCCATAGGTACAACTCTTACCCATCTTCAACAAGATAGTCCTATAACATTTTGAAGAGAATATTTGGGCCCACCTTTAGTCTTCTTGTTTGTGTCTTAAAGTTCTTGGTTTTTCACAGCAAGTTCTGAGGTTCTGAGATTGGACCTTTCTATGGTTAGAATCCAGGCCCTGCCACTTACTAGCTATATGACATTAATCTCTCTAAGACTCAGTTTCTGCATTTGTGAAACAGGGGTAATGACAGTTCCTTTCTCACAGGGTTGTATTAGATTGCATATACAAAGCATTTTAGAACAATTGGCATGTGATAAACACATACCAAAAGTTAGCTATCACTATAATCATCATCATCAGTAACAGCAGCAACAGCCTTATAATCATTAAAATCTCTACCATCTTTGGAAGACCCTAGTCCCCAGAGACTCCAAAGACCAGAGATGCAGGTAGGGCATACCAAACATGGTCAAACTACCCAGGGTGATTAGTTCCTGCATTGATGCCGTTCTGCCTCATGTTGGGTCTTGTGGCTATTTTTAACCACATTTAGGGGAACAAAATCCACAGCCATTTCTCGGCTATTTAGTGGAATTCTTTTCTAGTGCCTGTGTTTCATGAGTGCTTTTGTACTCATTGATTTAGATTCGCAATTATTTTCTGAACACACTCCAACAAAATGGCATCAAAAGCATAAACAAACAGGAGAAAACAAAAAGCCTTCTGTTTTATGAAATTTTACTTAACTATTAATTTTACTGAATACAACTTAACTTGTTAGAAAACACTAATTTTAATATTTTCCACTGCAGGCAGTCTTTTCCTATTTTATTTCTATGAAGTTCTAAAGTACTGTCTTTGCTCAGACAAAGAAGATTTTTATGGGCAGCAGAGGTCATGGTCTTCTGACTTAAGAATTAAAAAAAAGGAAGGGGTGGTAAGATAGGAAAGAAGGAATTGGGTATTGGACACTGTGGTGGGCAGACCCTGATCCATCACTTCTTGTTTTCACACCCTTGTGCGATCCCTTCCTCTTGAGTGTGGGCAGGAACTATGACTTGCTTTTACTCAACAGAATATAGCTGAGGTAATGGGATGTCACATCTGTGATTAGGTAACATAGGGAGACTCTCTCCCTTGCTGGTTTGATGAATTACGTGAACCTTGTTGGGGTGGCCCACGTAGCAAAGAACTGAGGGTGCCCTCTAGGAACTGAGGATCCTTCAGCCATCAGCTAGTAAAGAGCCAAGCCTTTCAATCCTGCAACTGCAAGGAACTGGATTCTGCCAGCAACCATGTGAGCTTGGAAGTGGATCCTTCCACAGTCAAGCCTTCAGATGAGACTGTGGCCCTGGCCAACACCTTGATTGCAGCTTTGTGAAACCCTGCAGCAGAGGACCCAGCTAAGTTATGCCTGGAGTCCTAACTACAGAAACTGTGAGATAATAAATGTGTGCTGTGTTAAGCCACTAAGTTTGAGATAATATTGTTATGCAGCTCCAGATAACTAACACTGACATCTATTACCGTCATTCACTGGATTGTTACTTTCACATATATAGCTTTACAAGACTCCCAGCAATTCTAGGAAGAAGGCTTTATTCATATTTTTACAGAGAGAAAGCTGATGCTTGGGGATATTAAGTAACTTGCCTAGGGCTATTCAGCTATATTGAGGTAGGGTTGTAATTCTTAGAAAGCGATTTTGGTGGTTTGTTTGTCTTATCTTTTGTTTTAGTCAAAATATGCTAAGTTGGGTAAAGGGTGTCTCTTGCTTATCTTTTATTCTCCATAAGTAGTATGAAAAAGATTTTTAAATATCTGCTCCATTTTTTCATCACATTAGAACTAATAGGACTGATGAGATAATGCCTTTAAGAAACTCCTTGCTCCCTGGAGAAAAACTTGTAAATGCAGCTAATATTTGAAATAATTTTAAAGATTTTAAATTATAAATGAATTACTGAGGAAGTACTTGCTTTCTTAGAACAATTCTTTCTTCTCTGTAACTAAAAGACAGTGATTTAACAAGTGTGTAATTTAGACTCTAGCAATATTACACAGAACGTATTTCAAGTATCATTTCCAGAAATGAACACCAAAGGCAAATGAGTCCTTCTCTGACATACACAGTATTTCTTTTTATCATTCTTTATCACATTTGTTCTGGAAAATTTGCAAGGATGATAGTCCGATTAGTACTCAGGGATGCCTCTTTACCTTTCAGTTCTCTAAATATTGCTGGAGACTTTCTACTCTTATATTCAGCCTAAAATCCTGCATGCTGGACTAATGTTATTGGTCATTCTGAAAGGGATAAAGCCCTGACAACTAAGACTCAAAAGAAATCAAGTTTCTGACTTTGCTTTTTAAAATTCACCAAACTGTGCCTCCAGAAGAATTCAGATAAATTGTCTAGCCAATGGAAAAAAGTAGAATAGGAATAGAATCAGTCAGTAGAATAGAAATAATATTTGTCCTATCTACCTTACAGGGTGTTGATAGGATAACATGAAACTATGGTAAAGGATAAACCACTATAGAAAACATAGCACATTTTAAATATTCAATCTGTCCCCCATCATATATCTCCCAAAAGGGGTCTATAAAATTTGTGTAACATTAGTTGGTGGGAAGAGATTTTTATCATTTGCATAGGTTTTTGAAACTTTTGAATTTTGAATGATATAATGTATGGTCTATTCAAAAATAGGTAAATAAAACTAAAGCCAATAAACGTTGAAAAAGAATGCTTCCTCTATTTGACCTTCCTTTAGGTGTGGCACACTGAAACAGTCACCTTCCAGACAGAGGAGTAGATAAGCCAGCAGTTCAGACCTCCTCTCTCTGATACTTGCCTGTCCCCAGAGTCTCATGTCTCATGGTCTGACACAGGCATCCCCAGAAATGTCTCATTTTCCTTTGGCCAGATTCCTTTGATGGGTTGAAAAGAAGAAATGTCTTCATAATTTGGCCTGACCCACTATACCCCACCTGACCTCTCACTCCTCCGACAGGTATACTCTCACTCTCAGCACACATTCCAGTCGAGTTCTCCTCTGTCCACAGATTCTCTCCTCTGGGTTTGCCCACCTACCCCAGACTCGCCCAGCTCTTCACATGTCCTCCAGGCCCAGGCTTCATATCACCTGCAAAGCTTTTCACCCTAACTCATCACTCACTTTTTCTGAATTCCCTTGATTGCTAACTGGTTATGAGGCAACAGCAAATCATTTCACCTTTCTGGGGATCAAGATCTTTGGAAAGGGGGTACTTGAAGAAGTGGAGATGCTTCCTATGCTGGTAATCCATCATTCTGTTCTAGGATGTTCTAAGCTGTTCTAGCAACTAATCAGAAAAAAGTCACCATCAGGAGCCTGATTCAATCTACTTGCCTACAAGTGGAAAAACCTTTATGACTATGATGTTCTGACTCATTCTGAAGACAATATTAAGAGAACCATTTATTTGGATGTATACATTCTGACTCCTGATTTTACAATCTCATTTCCTAAATTGATGGCTCTGACCGTCATATTCCTAAAGCAAGGATAAACTGTGTTAGTATCATGTTTTGCTTGAATCATTAACGGTTTTGTTTCCATCCACTGTTACAGGTATCTGGACTTAAGTGTGTACTGACCATATTTTTTACATCTGTGAGAATTCTCTGTCTGAAACAGACACCTTTTGCATCTGGTCTATTCTTGGGTGCTTAATTTGCAGATAGCTATATGTAATTTAAAAGTGTAAGTTACATGAAGACACCTTGTACCCTGTATTTGAACTTCTGAGTTAAAACTGCCATGTCTCTCCATGAATTTAAACTTGTTTAACTCTGCCCAATCTGCAGAAATTTCAACTTATAGAAACAGACATCACCAGCTCAGGCCTCTCCAAGGAAGAAGACTGAGATGTTTCTTCTACTATCTATAGATCTATTATGCCAATCAGGCCCCAGAGTTGACTAAACTAAATTAATTCACCCAAATGGAACATATTTTATTCTCTAACGTCTTCAAAAAAATAGTAATAGAGCAACCACTATGTGCTAGGCAGTGTTCCACTGATGGAGAGAATAAGCAAATCTCTTTATTTTTGGGTGGGTGGGAATGAAAGTGGCAAATGAGTGGACACATACAAGACTACTATGATTTTAGACTCTAATGCTCTGGCAGGACTAAAGCCAGATGACCACGTGGGAGTGACTAGAGGATACTGCCAGGATGGGGGTGGGTAGTATCCAGGCTGTGACCTGAATCACAAGAAGGACCCAGCCACGTGATGATCAGGGAAGATTCCAGATAGAAGGAGCCGTCAGTGCAAAAGCCCTAAGCTGAGAGTGAGCTCAACATGTGTGAGAAGCAGAAAAAAAGCCAGAGCAACTGGGCCTGGTGAAAAAGGCAGGAGGATGAGAAGGCAGGGACCAGATCATGCACGGTTTTCTAGGCAGGTTAAGGGGTTGGGATTTTATCTAAAGTTAGTAAGAGGCCATCAGAGGATTTATACATAAAAGTGCTCACTCTAGCTGCCACACAGAGAACAGATTGTGTGTGAAGTTGGCTCTGTGTGTGTGCGTGCGTACGCGTGCAAGAATGGAAGAAGACCACTAAATAACTCAGATGATTCCATATATATGTGTTAGCATACGGTATTTGTTTTTCTCTTTCTGACTTACTTCACTCTGTATGACAGTCTCTAGGTCCAGCCACCTCACTGCAAATAACTCAGTTTTGTTTCTTTTTATGGCTGAGTAATATTCCATTGTATATATGTGAAGAACCTAGGGGCAGGACAGGAATAAAGACGCAGACGTAGAGGATAGACTTGAGGACACGGGGAGGGGGAAGGGTAAGCTGGGACGAAGTGAGAGAGTGGCATGGACTTATATACACTACCAAATGTAAAATAGATAGCTAGTGAGAAGCAGCCGCATAGCACAAGGAGACAAGCTCGGTGCTTTGTGTCCACCTAGAGGGGTGGGATAGGGAGGGTGGGAGGGAGATGCAAGAGGGAGGAGAAATGGGGATATATGTATATGTATAGCTGATTCATTTTGTTATACAGCAGAAACTAACACACCTTTTTAAAACAATTATACTCCAATAAAGATGTTAATAAATAAATAAATAACTCAGATGAGAGATAGTGTTTTCAAGATGAGAGATAGTATTTTCAAACACAATGATAGTGGTGAAGATGGAGAGAAGTAGATACATTCAGGTTATGTTATTCAAGTAACAGAGGTTCCTAGAAAAGTGATTTTCTGGTATATCAAAAGATATCTTAGATATACTCAGCTTTAACACAGAAAAGGAAGCAAAAGGCCAAAGAGCATGTGGATAGTTACTTTACATCATAGCATTTCCAAGGTAGAAGGGGTCTCAGAAGTTACTTAACAGAAGAAAAGACATTGATCCTTATAGGTAGGATAACGTCCTCGAAGACATACAATTAACTGGCTCCAGAACAAAGACTACATCTCCTCATAGCCTGTCTTTCTCACCATATTGAGGCTCATTACTAATTTGGAATTTGCCATTTGGATCACACTATAGTTGTTACTCTAAAGCTGCAGGTTACTTAAAGAAAATCTCAGAAAGACCATTTACATATAAGCACCTCATATGTTCTAAGACTTTGGTTGTGATGGAAAAGAAGTCAAATATCTTTGCTCAGAGAGAGAAAGTATTTTAGGATTTAACATAGTCAGAGATTTGCCTATCTTTCTACATCTCTATTATTGGTACTACTGTGTGCCTGACAACAAGAGAATTTTTGCTGTCTAATAAAATGAGTTTGAGAGTGTTCTCTCCTCTTCAACTTTTTGGAAGTGTTTGAGAAGGATTAGAATTAATTCTTATTTAAATGTTTGGTAGAACTCACCAGTGAAACCATCTAGCCCTGGGCTTTTCTTTGTTGGGAAGTTTTTAATTACTGATTCAATCTCCTTAATCATTAATGGTCTGTTCAGATTTTTTCTCTCTTCATGACCTGGTCTTGGTAGGTTGCATGTTTCTAAGAATTTACCCATTTCTTCTAGGTTGTCCAATTTGCTAAGAGGATTAAAGGTAATTACTGTGAAAGCATTAAACACTGATGGTTTTAAATCATATGGTGGTTGCCATTCTCGTTATGTCAAGGAACGTGATAGAACATAGAATAATTCCAGTCTGGCCAAAGTCTCCTAAGAGACAAAAAACACTTCAAACCACATCTGGAGCATCCAATGTGAATTCAAACAAGGGGCAGACATCTGATCTATGTCTTTGTACCCAATTATGGGTACAAAGTTAGTTTTGAAATGATAGATGAAACTTCCTCGTATTTTAAGGATGTCATCCCTTGCTCTAGGTCACCAAGGTGCAAGCCACAATTAATATGTACCTGACTTCCTGAGTGAAGAGTTCTTTTCTGGATGGTTCTCCTCATTTTGGTACCATGACACTCCTTATTTCCTAACAAACCTCATGTCTATAAACAACAAAGATTGTATCCCTAAGTGTTCACATAATTTAAAAAAATGCACCATTAACTCAATGTTTATTCATTTATTTGCTCATTTATCTAGTTATTCAGTGGATATTTGTTGAGCACCTACTATGTGCAGTGTAATGGATTTTTAATCAGAAAATATGGAGAAACATTTCAACTTTATTTTCTTTCTCTGGGGGAAACTGATATATAGTAGTTCTTTTCTATCTTCATAAGCTTAGGTTTGCATAACTTTTTAAAATGTTGTTTATGTCTTAGAAGAACTGAGTCATCAATTAGTATATGCTGCTACTAGGTGATAATAGATTGGTGGCCTAAACTCCATGTTTTTTATTTTTTAGTTTTTTCATCTCTCTCTCTCTCTCTGTGTCTCTGTCTCTGTTTCTCCATCAGTTCATCTTAATTTACATATTCAATATAGAAATGATCAATGTGATCTTTAAATATGTTGATTCCATAAAGCAGAGACTTAAAGAAGCAAATATCTTACTATCAATGCCTTTTCTTTTTCCTAAGACCCTTGAATCCTTTTTTGATGGCATTCTGCAAAGAGAATAGAATAAGATTCTAGGAAACCAGGTCAGCTGGGTATCAAACTTGATTAGAGTTTTTAGTTTATTTCCAGTTTTTAGACTCAGTCAGCTGTGAAATAAATAAATGGTGTGTCTTAGATTAAGTGAACTAAGGACACCTTTAATTTTCTTTTATAATCTGTTATTCATCTCACCCATAACATTCATAAAACTAGAGCCCAATTCAAGATCTCATCTGGGCCATTTTAAAGAGTCTCAACACCTTAAGCTCATTCTTCTATTACTCCATTCTCCAAGCCATTTACCCAGGGTTGCAGATTAATTTTTCTAAAGTATAGCACTAATACTATCACCCATCTACTCAAACGTTTCCAAATTAATTCTTATTACCTCCTAAATCAAGTGCAAAACTCCTTGGTCTTGTACTTAAAGCTATAATGTGGTCCCAAACTCTTCTATAGCTTAAGGCTATATTAGGCTGAGATTCAACTTCATGTAAATAGTTCTTTCCACTACAAGAAAGACACTATTAGAAGAGCTTTTTCTCTAACTTCTAAATGTGTGTTTTTTACTATTTTTTTCTCTCTCCATCTTTTTTTTAGAAACCCCACTATTACTCCTTTATATCAGGCATTGCCTTGCCTGGCCTCTGTAATGACTCCCCTTGACCAAAGGCTGCTGTGTAGGTCTTACCTCTATTCCAAGTTGCTTTTTAAAAGGACCTGCATCTTTTACAATAGAGCATTATTTTACCCCCAAAATGAAGTTTCTTTTGTTGCTTTTTTGCTCATTACAAAAGTAATACATTTCCATTTCAGAAAAATTGGAAAACAAAGATAAAGAAACAGTGGGATATAGAAATCACCCAAAATCCTACTTGTCCAGAGATAACTACAGTCGAATTCTCACGTATTTCCTTCTCCTTTTATAAGAATATTACTCTTTACAAAGTTCTCAAATGTGGATTTAAAGTAATACTAAGACACCAATTATTACAAATAAAAAAACCAAAAATGAACAGAAACTCCAGCATAGAATACCCTTGATTGTCTACTTCTCATAGTTATTTTCTTATAAAAAGAACGCATCCATCTCCATAATTTTACATCCTTTTATACAATCTAAATTTACTTCAGTCTCCGGGTTTTCTCATGTGCAATGGTTTTGTACTGAATACATATAAATATGCTACAGAAAATGTACAGTATCAGTTCTAATAATATTTAAGTAGGTAACTGCAAAAAATCAGTGGCAAATCCTAATTAGTAGGAGAATAGAGAAGCATAATGTTCCACTTTAAATTGAGAATTTCATGATTGTCTATAAATAAATCTTTTGGGCTCATTGGCATCATATGTTGCAAAATCACAGAATGACAACTCTATTACCTACCCACTCAGTCAACTGTGATTTGTTAAGAAATAATCAAAGCCCACAGCTACTTCTTTGTATAGATAATTCTAGCTCTGATTAACCTGACAATCACATTCCAAAATTAAGTTTTCTGCTGAAAAAGAGAGACATTAAACAATTGTTGAAAATCAAAGTGACTAATGAGTATTAAAAAGGCCCAACTATTACATCAGAATATATCCTAACTATTCTATTTATTGCAGGACCCCCTCCTTCACAGAAGACAGAAAATAGATCTCTTCTATTCACTTTTATATTGTCATACAGTGTGGATGGGAGGTTATATTAGAATCCACTTCCGCCTCTTTTATATCACTGGTATGCTTGCTGAGGGCTAGTCTTCTCAGGAAGGGTGGAACAATTTTAAGCTGGCTTTTGCTTCCATAAAATATTATATTTTGGCAGCTCCAGGAATATCGTAGTCATAAAAATCAGCTTCTGTTAATTCTGGTAAATTGGATCTTCATCTGTGTTGGGTATTTATGTTGCCTTTCACGTGAATGAAAATACCTTTACAGTCTGACTATTGACACTGATGTGTGGTCATTTCCAATTAAGCCCCAGAGCAAGATTTTCCATATGCAGGCTTTCATTTATGCGTACATATCTTAAAATAACCAGAGTTAAGTTAGAACAAGTGGCATCTTTGAGTTAGAGGGCCTTTGTGAGGGCTCTAGGAGGTCTACAAAATCTCTGAAATCATATGTAAAATCTAATATTAAGAATCTTTGTGCATTGTTCTGGGGAAAGGGTCTATAGCTTTCATCACTTTCTCAAGAGTTTGTAACCCCAAAATGTCTAAGAACCCTTGCATTACATTAAATACAAGTGAGTGAATTTGCTTTCATGTTTACGCAGTAAAGTTATAGCAGCTATTTGGCTAGTAAAAGATAGGAAAAGTTTTTCAAGAAAAGTGTAGGAATTTTAGTCAGTAACATAATTTCAAGATGTGTTGGTTGCCTACATAATTGATAGCTTAATGACAATCAGCTATATGACCGTAAACAGTTAAGGAGGATGACGAGTGATGAAATGTAGGTGTCCCACAGAATTGCCTTTACATAGGTGCTTATTAGGATATTATTAGCAGCCCATTTATAAATTGAGATGTAATCAACATATAACACTGTATTAGTTTCAGGTGTATAATATAAGGAATATATATATGCATATATATGTATATACATATATCTATAGTGAAATGATCACCACAATAAGTCTAGTTAATCTCCATCACCACTCATAGCTACAATTTTTTTTTTCTTGGGATGAGTACTTTTAAGACCTACATTCTTAGCAACTTTCAAATAAACAATACAGTATTGTTAACTATAGTCACCATTATGTACATGACATCTCCAGGACGTATTTATTTTATAACTGGAAGATTTTACCTTGTGACTACCTTCACCAATTTTGTCCACCTCCCATCCCCACCACTGGCAACCACCAGTCTGTTCTCTGTATCTATGAGTTTGTTTTTGTTTTGTTTTTTCTAGATTCCATAGCATCCCGTTTCTAAGGCTGTTCAAAGAATTAGTCCAATGGAACTTTCTGATACTATGTCAGGATGTCATGGAGAAAGCTATTCATTGCATCAATATGATGCAATGAGTGAGCTCATTTTCATGAGGAGTCCCAGGAGAAACTCCTACTTGACCTTGATTTCAAGATTAATTGTCCTTAACTGAGTCACCATTTCCTTCATATTGATTTATGAACACTGAGAACTGTGCAAACCTGGGAGTTCTCTAGCACAGTATGTTTAAGACGTATTGCAAGTGATTTTGATTATTAATATTAATGTAATGAAGTTTATAAATTATGTACTTAAGGAATTAGAGAAGATTTAAGGATAGCCTATGACTATGTCACAGTCATTTGAATTCCCATGTATTGTCCTCTTGAGTGGCAGAGAGAATAAATAACAAATAGCAAACTGGCTACAATTGGGTCCCTCTGTCCTATAAGTTGAGGCAGAGAATACATTGGGAATGTTACTAAGTCTGATCAATTTTCCATTTTTCTAGCCAGATATATGAACTCAGCAAAAGTCACCTGTTCGAGGTCACGGGGGTGGTAAATAAAGATGGAGCCCAGATTCAAGCCCAGGTACCCTGGTTCCAGAACCTGTGCTTTCTTAACCACTACAGTACGTGTTAGATTGAAACACACATTGTCAGAACATGTATATTAATGTTAATCCTCTGAAATTTCAAAACCCAAATATATTAACAGGCTCCATTATTACATGATCAAGAAGGGATTAAGTGTGCAATGAAAATAGTGCTAGGAAATAGGACAGCATTATCTATTTCCTTTCCAGTCTCCATGTCTGCCTTCACTACCCCCTCCAAACTTTCTGAATTCCATCCATAAACCTTCTTCCTCCAGAGAAGTAGATTGAGAATGGAAAGAATTTATATGGCTTCTCTCTTCTTTAATAGTATGCATAGGTATAATCCCATTAGGGACATCAGGCAGGCAACAGAATTTTCCTTTCCTTGGAAGGAAAAATGAGTAACTTTTGCTCAAGTTATGTTGGGCAGGTAGCTTTTCACTTCCTTTTCCTTGGAAAGAGAATCATGACAAAATTATTTCAGGAATGCATCAGATCAATATATAGTCACACCCCAACGAAGCAGCAAATGACCCCTAATAGCTAATGAATTTTAGCTTGTATTTGTCTGCAATATAAGGAAAGAAAATGGATATGATGAATGAACACTAAGTAGAAGCTTCTAAAGTGGTAGGAAACGATTTCTGCTGTATTATAATAACAGTTGAAACCCTTGTCAGAATTAAAATAGAGACTGAACCTTGAAGTTCCAACTGAGAAAGAGATCTTATAAAAATTGATTATTGTGGGCTTCCCTGGTGGCACAGTGGTTAAGAATCCGCCTGCAAATGCAGGGTACACGGGTTGGATCCCTTGTCCGGGAAGATCCTACATGTCGCGGAGCAACTAAGCCCATGAGCCACAACTACTAAGCCTGCGCTCTAGAGCCTGAAAGCCACAACTACTGAGCCCGTGTGCCACAGCTACTGAAGCCCGCACCCCTAGAGCCCGTGCTCTGCAACAAGAGAAGCCACCACAATGAGAAGCCCGTGCACCGCAACGAAGAGTAACCCCCGCTTGCCGCAACTAGAGAAAGCCCGCGCACAGCAACGGAGACCCAACACAGCCAAAAATAAAAACAAATAAGTAAATAAATTTAAGAAAATCAATTACTGTAATTCAATACAACACTGTGATCTGAACATGAAAGTGGGTCAGCTTGCTTCTAGGACGTCCACACAGATCTCCAATCTGTTCAAAAACCAGCAGGACAGATCCGTCCAAATCCATAGGCACACTTCCTATGCCCATAATAACCAACAAAGTACAGTAAACACTTAATTTTTTTCCACTTTACTCAAAAAATTCCATGCCTTTTATTGGTATTTGAATTAGTGGAACATTTCTTATATTTTATTTTCTTTATTTATTTATTTTTAGCTGCGTTGAGTCTTAGTTGCTGTACGCGGGCTTTCTCTAGTTGTGGCGAGCAGGGGCTACTCTTCGTTGTGGTGTGTGGGCTTCTCATTGCGGTGGCTTCTCTTGTTGCAAAGCATGGGCTCTAGAGCGCAGGCTCAGTAGTTGTGGCACATGGGCCCAGCTGCTCTGCAGCATGTGGGATCTTCCCGGACCAGGGCACAAACCCGTGTCCCCTGCCATGGCAGGCGATTCTTAACCACTGCACCACCAGGGAAGTCCTATTTTATTATTTTTAAACTCATCTCTCACTTAACTTCTTGGGTTCACTGTGCTGATTTTAATTAAGTTCACTTAAAATTCCAAATTAAATGCTCCCCATGTGTCATTCACTCTTCTAAGCACTTTAAATACAGGAACTTATTTATTCCTCTCCCAAAATCTTATGAAACAGTGACATTATTCCTTCCATTCTGCAGAATTAGATATCTAAGCATAGAGACCATACGTAACTTGCTCAAGGTCATCTGGGTGATAGTAGATGACAGAGCCTCTGCAATTAGGTGGTGTCCACAGATGGTTAGATTTTGTGACTTCGCCTTGATATATTATACAACCCTTCCTGATAGGACACCGAGATGCCCATTACATATTGTTCAGTGAATCAACTACCAAGGCACCATGAGGTTTATTTGTTGTCACTGCTAAGCCACTCCTATCCCTGACTTAAATGTTACCGTTAAAGGAGGACTTGAGGGTAAAATCAAGAGGCATTCCCCTCTCCATCCCATAACCTCTCTTGCAAACTCTCTCTGTGAACTCAAACAAAGCAAAAAATACTTTTCTCACTTAAAACTTGAAACAGTCTCCATTCAATAATTAATATGTCCAGCCTGGTCTATTATCTACATGCTGACCATGAGTTGAAGTCAAAGCTGTGGGCCAGGACTACTGCAGACTAGAAGCCTATCCTGGGGGAAAAAAGGCCAATCTGCTTCCTTTCTTTTCTGATTTGAGCTTCTGTCCGCCTTACTGCCCTTGCCGCTGACCTCTAGCCACACACTCACTAGATGCCCTTGCTCTTCCAGGGTGTGAGAAAGGTAGGGAAAGAAGAGAGAGAGGAGGAGCAGGGAATTTCGTAGCTGTTTAGAATTGTTGTGAGCTGGCATTGGTTTCTTCTGGCCGTGGCAGAGTTTTAAAGTTCGCTCTCTCTCATGGGGAGCTCTGTGGGTGGTGGGAGGTCTTCATCACCCGGCTGTCCCCCAGCTCTCATCACTCGCTTTCTCTGCCTTGTCTGACTGGTTCCTTGTGGCTTCCCCTTAGGTCTCTGGTTCTCAGAAGTCTGTCATCACACAGGCTTTCCCTGTTGGGGTCTCACTGCCCCTCTGGGAGGTCCTTTATGGCAAAATCCATTTAGGAGAGCTCCAGACTAGTTTTCTATTTCTGCCCACATCTTGTCCCCTGGAAACACACACCTCTGATTTTTATTTGATAAGAGTCCAGTGACTTATAAAACTACAGACCTCTATTCTGTGGCCATAGTTAGGTTCTTGTCCTTTATGTTTTTTCAGGACGAAATTCTACAACAGCCCACTGTGTTCCCCAGCACCATAGGACACATAACAAACTCTTGTGATTTTTTTTTTTTTTAAGCTTTTCTTGTTTGGTTTGAAGCCAGGGGGATGCACATCAACTATGGTCTCCTTGTGTAGCTAACAATTAAAATCAGTTTCCCCCAAAGTTTCTTTCAAGGAATTTTCAGATTACCGAACACTATTTACAAAGACAGTAAAATCTGATTGCTGAGTTCATTTACTCACAGCTCTGTGTTCAAATATGGACCAACTTGGATGAACTTTGGCAACTTATTTCACCTCTCTTCCTGATTTATAAAATGTGATAATAATATCTAGAGATGTTTTAAATATTGACAAAAACGTGTATAAAGCATTTAACCCAATATCTTGGCACATAGAAGGCACTCAATAAATTATAGGTATTATCGTTAAAAAAAATCCTTATTTTTTTTCCACAAAATATCCTTTGAGTCACTTCCATTTATATATAGTCATTGAAAGACTAAGTGATTGGCTGCAGGTTGGAGTCTGGTAAAGTCAGAGGTGAGAAATGCCCTGGGATTTCTGGTCTGTGGTTTAAGATCCGAATCATGTTCATTGATGCTTAACTTCTCATGCACTTGTCCTTTTTCATTTGAGTATTTAAGACACAACCACATCGGTAGACCTCAGAAAGATTGTCTAGCTTATATAATTGCTCACAAATTAAAAGTCTTTCCTGAAAAGTCGAAATCTCCATACTAGGTTTTCCAATGAGAAAATATTTGAAAGTGCTTTGAAAAGGTGGAAGGGAAAAATTAAATAAGGCATTATTGTCATTACTCAAGAGCAGATACGGGAGGTTTCCTTTTGTATATTTTTTTCTTTTATTTTTTGGCTTGGATTTTGGTGATGATAATAATTTTTTTTAATAGAGAGTTTATACAGGTAGTTCTCATATTTTAGCATTTCAGTTTCTATTCTTAATCAGAAGAAGTACGTTGGAATATATATATATATATTTTAAAGTTTTTTTTTGATGTGGACCATTTTTAAAGTCTTTATTAAATTTGTTACAATATTGTTTCTGTTTTATGTTTTGTTTTTTTTCTTTTTGGCCGCGAGGCATGTGGGATCTTAGCTCCCCAAGCAGGGATCGAACCCGTACTCCCTGCGTTAGAAGGTGAAGTCTTAACCACTGGACCACCAGGGAACTCCCGGAATATATTTTTAAGTTTGAAAAAATAAAGAATTCAAATTTTAAACGAAATGTTTAGCTCTTTGATCTCAAATTAATTTCCATTTTCCCTTGCCAAAGTGGAAGCTGTGCCTTTCTAAATCTCTCTGGCGAGTAACACTTCTGTAAGGATATGGTACCCAAAGATAAGAGATCAGAGTGGAAGTAAGAGAAAGGAATGGAGGAGAGGAAAAACATACAAGTGAGGATTAGATGGATATTGTATAAAGCATCTCTTTGCTCTGAAACACGTTTTTATTGTCTTCAGAAACATTAAGAATACTTTTTCGCTGATGACGTCCTGACAGAGTGAACATTCAATTCTGTGGGCCAAAAGGTTAGGGAAATAATAGGAAATTTACCCTCATATGAAATACTCACCCCTACTCCATCCCCTCAAATATTTGAGTTCTTATTGTTTACTTTCTTTCCAATGTCTGAATCAGTGCTGCTAATGTGTAGAGTGGTTTCCTAAGAAATAAGTTGCTGCAAATTTAGGCAGCAACCGAAAGCAAGTAATCCATGGTCTGGATAATTAAGTTCTGGCACTTTGATAATCTCAAAATACGCCAGAATGAGGATGATTACTGAGTTGAAACTGAGGACACCTGATACAGAAATGGCTTTTCTGCTCCTCACTTCATGTTAGATTTATTATTTATCCTAATCTGAAAATGGTGAAACCAACATTACTGCTTACTGAGTCACTTACTGTTTTGAATGATTACAGACCTTTTTGAAGCTAATAATGATATAATAGTAACAACAATGCCATCTCTCTAAGTATTTTTATTATTTACAAATAACTTTTCCATACACGATTTCATTGATCACCACAACAATACCTTGTGGGATAGGCAAGAATTTATACTGCCAATTAACAGAAGAAGCAATTGAGACACAGTGAAGTAGTTTGCAATGCCCAAATTCACACAACTAAGAAGGGATGAATTTAAATTAGTACCCAAGTTTTTTGCAGATTCTCATCTTATTCCATAAGTGGGAAATTATCATATATTTCAAATACTCTGTCCTGTGTGGTTGAAATACACGAGGGACTGGGAAACTGGCTGTTTGAATTGCTCTAGTATTCCCCACAAGAGCTACTACAGAGCAAAAGAGAAAACCTAGGGACTCCATGGAATATTTTGTTTACAGAAAGTATAGCTATAAGTTGTAACTGCAGAGAATTTGCCATTCACATGACACAGACATATGTCTCTTTTCTCATCACCACTCTCAGGTATTAAATGATGAGTCATAAAAAACCTATAAAAATCCATATAATCCAATAAAAGAAAAGTACCCCGATATGGAAATAAAGCTGAAGACTAGACACACTGATCAATCTCAAGATGCCAAGGTTTTTTAATGGAATACGTGATGTTCATAGTCTTCAAGCCACCATGATTTAGTGTTTTGGCTGAGAAGTTGTGAAAGGTGCAGCTGCAGTGCTGTTTACTTAGTTCAAATGTTTTCCAAGCTCTGATTTTTCTAATTAATGTCTCCTACAAAAACATCTCTGACATTTCCTATGCCTGTATTTTCTTGAATGAATGTGGAGATGCAGAATCACTCCACTTCTCAACATGTTTTTCAAAGAGTAAAGGGGAGTCTGCCTTGTGTAGAAAGTTCTGGACCAATTTGTTTTGGCTACGATCACCCTGCAAATTTTATACCTACATTTGTAGTGTTCGAAAAGCCAAGACGTAGATGTAGATAATGATTCTGTATCCTAAGAAGTGTTTCACTTTTTTCTAAAGGTTTTGATTTTTTTATCAGAACAAAGTTGTAGACTATAGAATATTCTAAAGAACTCTCATTATAGCTGTATAAGGAGATTAGAAGGACTGGTTAACCTAAAACCCCTGTATCATGAGGTATGAATGGCCAAAAGTTCTTTGCAGTAACTCCCACCAAGTGGTAGAGGCTGTACTCTTTCAATCTGGGTTAGCTATGTGACTTACTTTGGCTGATCAGCAAACAAGTGCTTGCTTATTGGGGGCTGCCCTTTCTAGCTGTTGGAAACCTTTTGCTGTTAAATGAACAAGCCCAGGCTAGCCTCCTATAGGATGAGAAACCACTTGGACACAGGCTCCAGGCAGTCCAGCAATCTCAGCTGTCCCAGTTAAAGCTCCAGACATGTGAGTGAGACCATCCTTGACTACCCAGACCCAGCAGGGCTGGTCCAGATCAGAAGAATAATGCAGGCAACTCATAGAATCATGAGAAATAATAAATGTTGTTTTAGGCTACGTTTTTGCATGGTTTTTTGCATAGTAAATGCTAACTGATAAATATTCACACCCCCCTCAAAAGGAAAATAACTTAAAAGTAAGCATTTGCTTAAAATGTCCATACAAAACAATCCACAGATTCAATGCAATCCCTATTGAAATTCCAATGGTATTTTTCGCAGAAATAGGAAAAACAATCCCAAAATTGTATGGACTCATGAAAGAACTTGACTAGCCAAAGCAATCTTGAGAAAGAACAACAAAGCTGGAAGCATCACACTTCCTGATTTCAAAATATATTACAAAGCTAGAGTAATCAAAACTGTATGGTACTGACATTAAAAACAGACATATAGATCAATAGAACAGAATAGACAGCCCAGAAATAAACCTACACAATATGGTCAATTAATTTACAACAAAGGAGCCAAGAATATACAACCAGGAAAGGATAGTCTTTTCAATAAATGGTACTGGGAAAATTGGACCGCCACATGCAAAAGAATGAACCTTGACCCCTATCTTATACCACACACACCAAATCAGCTCAAAATGGATTAAAGACTTGAATGTAAGACCATAAAACTCCTAGCAGAAATCATAGAAGACAAGTTCCTTGACATTGGTCTTGGCAATGATTTTTTGGATATGACACCAAAAACACAGGCAAAAATAAACAAGTGGAACTGCATCAAACTAAAAAGTTTCTCCACAGCGAAGGAAACCATCAACAAAATAAAAAGGCAACATACTGAATAGGAGAAAATATTTGCAAATCATATATTTGATAAGGGGTTTATATCTAAAATATATAAAGAATTCATACAGCTCAATTCCAAAAATCCAAATAATCCAATTAAAAAATAAGCAGAGGAACTGAATACACATTTTTCTAAAGAAGACCAACAGGTACATGAAAAGATGCTCAACATCATTAGTCAACAGGGAAATGCAAATCAAAACCACAATGAGATATCACCTCACACCTGTTAGCATGGTCATCATTCAAAAGACAAGAGGTAAGTGTTGGCGAGGATGTGGAGAAAAGGGAGAAAAGAAGCCTTTGTGCACTGTTGGTGAGAATGTAAATTGGTGCAGCTGCTATGGAAAACAGTATGGAGGTTCCTCAAAAAATTAAAAATAGATCTACCATATGATCCAGCAACCCCACTTCTGGGTTTATATCCAGAGGAAATGAGAACAGGATATTGAAGAGATATCCTGGTGGTTTGATTTCAGTACTCACCTTTCCTGAAAAATATAACCAGTCTTCCAACTTACTGTTAGAAAGATCCCAAAGATTTGAAATCTCTTTTTCTCACTTCAGGGCAGTGTAATATAACAATAACAAAAGCTATCATTTATTAGGCACTTACTGTATCCCAGCTACTGTGCTCAGTGCTTTAGATGCATTATCTCAATCGGAGCCAGGAAGATTTTATTCTTCCCATTTTCTAGTTTAAGAAACTGAGGCTCAGAAAGATAAACTTATCCAAGATCCTACAGTAAGTGGTAGAGCAAAGATTCAATCCCAGATCTTTCTGATTCCTAACCATTTTAATTTATGGCTTCCCAAGCCATTTATTACTGCTATGAATAAGTTTAAAACAATTTTCCTGGAATTTAATGAATGGAAAAGTCTAGAGAGGTATAAAGAGCAGTAAAAAGTTTGCAGAAAAAGGAGACAGAAGATATGATGATAAACTTTACTCACTTCATAATTTTGCTTCTATTACTGTTTCTTGGTTAAAGTCCCCTTTGTAAAAGAGTCTATTCTCCTACTACTCACTGAAAATACCAAAAGGCAGTGATGGCGTATGAAAAATTATCGTCTTTAGACCACTATACAAGTATGACCAAACCTGTACTTCTCTGCCAATCAGGGAAACCATATTACCACCGTAAAATTCTGATCGTTTCATGCATACACACACACATACACACACACACATACACACTGCCCCACTTCTTCTTTCTCTCCCTTCTTCAATATAAATTATGAGTATCCTTTTGAGTCAATGCGTGTTTTTTTTTTCTTTCTCACGGATAAACCCAGTGGGAACCCTCACAGTTAAGGTGAGCCATAATTCGGAGTTCTTTTGAAGTAGGACTCCTGAAGTCTTTTGACACTTTGTTAACATACCCTTCTGACAACCCTGGTTTGTTAATAGCATTGGGAAGATTTTTAAAAACAGCAACAACAACACAACAAATCAAAGCCTCTTTCTGAGCTGTGGCTATTGCGATTTATAAAGACAAAAACAAGTTTACCGCTTCTGAAAAACTGTACAATACTTTAAAGTTGTGAGGATAGAAGAAAGCTGTCAGACATGATTTCTGACAGACAATGACACACAGACAGATGTCTCCGAACCATGATGTAATATAATGCAAGGCCCCAAGAACAAAAAGTGTCCTGTCTCAGAGTAATCACTTTCCCCTGGGGAGTGAGCCTAATCAGGCTTTATCTCTCCTTGACAGGAAACCCAAGGCACACACCCAGAGAGTTCAATTACATAAGTCTAGAAGACTAAAGAGAATGACTGAATTTACCTTGGAGAGAACCTCAAATTAAGAGAGGGATAAAATGTTTAAGAGATGACATCCATTCTTTGAAACTCAAAAAGAATGGGTCTGTTCAGACATCTCTCATAAGAGGGTACGTGGTTCATAGCTCTTTTGAATATAGCAAGTATTATCAGGTATATTAAGAAGATAAGTTGACAGCTTCTTCATGTAAGTGCCAATGTTCATGAATCTCTAAATTAGAAACCATTTACTCAGTTCCAATTCTGAGTTGACATGGAGCCATTTACGGTAGCATTGGTGGAAGGTTCTAGAATATAATAATATTCATGTACAGCTGTTGTTCACATATCCAATATGGTCCACTCTCAGGGGTGAAGAGCTGTGCTCACTTAACTTTCTTTTGTCCTATCCGAACTGGAGAGATTCTTCCCCTTGGAAACTGAGCATTGGCCCATGACAACCTGCCTTGTTTCCCTAGGAAGATGGTCATGCACAAGGAGAAGGGAACTAACTTCACTCCATAGAAACTCTTCTTTTCTTGTGAAAAGGCTCTACATACTGTTAGGTAATAGAAGTAGGCTAGGCCAGAAAAGAGACAAAGGGACAAAAGAGACAAAAAGACAATAGAGAGGAGAAAAAATAAATGAAGGACAATTAAAGAGATCCCTCTTTAATTACTTTCCCCAAAGACTGGTATTTGGCCCCGTTTTGGATGTGAGCTGGGGTTTCTGGAATTTGACTTAATTTGGGAGAAGGTAAAGTTAAGTAGACTGTTTCTGCAGCTCTACTTCCTCCTTCCCATGCAACTGCCAACCTACACTCAATAAAAAGGAGATGATTATTTTCTTCCTTTTCTATTCTAAAGCACAAGGAAGTAAGAGCAATTTCACTAGCACTCACTAAACACCTGGGAACAGATTAATTTGCCACATTCGCTGTTTAGTAGCAGTGACCTGGCTTCAGAGAGGATGACCAGAACAGGTAAGTTTGGTGTAGGGAGATTCAAGAAGAAAAAATTCCAAAATGTGTGTTTCTCAGTAGAGAAAAGAATCTTGGATAGCCTCGGGGGAGAGGCGGCACTGAGGCATGTGGATAGAGAAAAAAGGAATGCTGGTCACTACTGAAAGCTGCTCTTCAAATTTCCCTGGTTTGGGGCTCCTTGAGATGCTTTGGAGAGAAAAAGCAGTATCTATAGGTTGTTAAAATTTTTCTGAAACTGCAAACAAAGCATGGTGGCCCTCCTATTGCATGGACGATGTGTCTACATTGAATTATAATTCAAAGTAAGGCAACTAGAACAGATTCCTTGAGCATGATTGTTAATTGTCTGCATGGGGGACTGTATCATTACAATGACAGTTGGTACCACGACGGATAAACACAAAGTACTGAAGCTCAAAATTAATCTTTTCATATTGTCACAGAGGAATTTGCAACTGTGCTCAATGCATGTTAAGTGTGCTGTGTTTTGACACAAACTTAACGGAGGATATCTCAAAAAGGACCAAGAATTTGGGCTCTGGGTTACATAAAGCAGTCACAGCAACTCAGAATCACTAATGGAGTGGGATTAATATCCGCGGAAGTGGAACAATGAAAGTATATTTGTCTCAAGGGATACCCTTCAAGAGTTTGACTAATTCTACACAGTATAGCTTTTTTCACTATTTGTAGAACATCTGGTGGGTGATGGCTTCCTCTGGGAGGCAATACTAAAATGACAAAGTCAAAAAGGAACATTGTGGTCAAAGCCTCATTTTATAGGTTGGGAAATTGAGGGTGAAGGGACTTAGCTAAGTTCACACAAAATAGTCAAAGCCTGATTAGGTACCAAAAAACCCAGATCCACCACCTCCCAAATCAGCGCCCTTTCTGGAGTTGAATAAGGATACAAAATTTCAGTTACACAAAATAAATAAGATACATAAATTGTAGAGATCTACTGTACAGACTAGTACCTATAGCTATCAATGTACAGCTACATTGTATGTATGTATACGTACAATGTATGTATATATACATATGTATGTATACTTTGCATATTTATTAGTAGAGGAACTGTAGCGAGATGAAGAAGAAAAACAAACATACAAATAAAACATAAAATAAAGAGAGAATACTTTTTATACCACACTGTGTTCTTTGATTATATATCCTTCCTTTAAACGTCTACCATGATTCTTTTGTTCCAAAGACGATGCATTTTTTTCTCTTTTAAACTGTGGTAAAAAATGCAAAAAAGTAATAGATAAGTACATATTAAGTATACTTTGTATACTTAAAATTTGCTAAGGAGATAGACCTCATGTTAAGTGTTCTTACCACTGAAATAATAATGATGATGATGATAAAGGGGGCGAGACGAAACTTTGGGAAGTGATGGCTATGTGTTGGGGAGGTGATGGTGGTAATGGGTTCACATTGTATAATTATGAGTGTAAACCTGTCGAGTTATACACGTTAAATATGTGTACCTTTTTACACGTCAAACATATCTTAATAAGGTGGGGTTTTTTTTAAAGAAAAGGAACATTTTTGGCACATCTACTCTGTGCGAAACACTAAGTACTTTTCATAAGCCTCTTTGATCCTTATCACAACCCTACGAAGATGAGGAAGCTGAGGCATGGGAGGTTGTGATTTGCTTATGACTATATCACTCATGGAGAAAGTGACTGGAGAACTTAATCTTCTGATTCCTTTCTCTCTTCTTATCACAACACCATCAAGAGAGGGCAGTCCCGGGCATTTGCGCACCAGAAAGGGGCTAGAGCTCACACCACAAGTGCTAGAAACTGCTGTTTCCTTAGGTGACATGAGAGAACAATAGGAATTCCACGTGACACAGAGGAGCTAGAATCAGGGTGGAGATGGAGGAGGATGAAACTTCACAGGGGAGATGAAGTAGAAGGCACTTGCTGGAAATGGATAGCGGTATCCAGAACGAAGCACAAGTGTTTCTCAAACTCTGCCATGTTTAGGAATCCCCTGGGCATCTTGTTAAAATGCAGATTCTGATCTAGTAGGTCTGGGTGGGGTCTGAGATTCTACATTTCTAACACATCCTGGGGGGATGTTGATGCTGGGGGTCTGCAGACCACACTTTGAGATCCAAAGCTCTGATCATTCTTTCTCGGCACCTCCAGAAAACTGCCACCAGTAGCTGACTGGCTTCTACTGTTGACCTTCATCTAGCTGCTCCCAGTGTTGCTGCAGTCTCTGAACTGGTTGTATGAGTTGGTTTACTGTTAACAAAGGGGCAGGTGGAAAGTGGAGAGTGACCATTCCAAGGCTAGAGCAAGAGGAAGGGTTCCGAACCCCGGCCAAGGGGTCAGTTGGCCATCAGGGACTCTGGGATGGTAGAGAACCACTCACACAGTGCAGATACACCTCCTCACGTTGTAGAGGAGCTCGGGTCCCTAGACTGGTAGACCACAGAGTTGGCTGACGCCTCAGAGAGTCAGAGAGAAAGTTGTGACGCAGTAGTTCCTAAATTATGAAAATCTGACAAAAACTCTGCATATTCATCCCAGAGGAATGCACACACACATAACATTTTCCAGGTAATTGCAAGGTATTAATAGACCCCATGAAGCTGGTTCATGACCCCAAGGTTAAGAATGCTGCTCTTCGAATCTCAGAACTTGTGTTTGGAACCCCATATCCCAGAAGAAATACAGAGAGTGCACATCTATAAAAATAAAAAGAAGTTTCATTGAAGTGCAATTTGAAAATCTTTAACCACTTATTTAAGAAATAGGGCCCTCCTGTCTGTTTTCATCTCTCTGTGCATTGTTAATACCCAAACTCCACCAAGTTTTACATTTAAAAAAATGTGTAATTGTTTTTACTGTCTCCTACTTGACAAAGCTTCACAACCACTTAGAGAAATAAATTGGCCTAATGAATTAATTATTAAAATCCACCTCTGCTGTGGGTGATTGGTGAAGCTCATGCATATTTAAAGCACCCCCCAACGCCTTATCCAACAGTCTAAAACAGAACTTAAAGAGGCCTTCTTCTCTGATGATCGCCAGGTGATGAAAGAAAATTGCTTTCAGGCTTCAATTGCATGAAACTCCAATTACACAGCACTGGAGTGCAATGGGAATTTCTATAATCTTTGAGGTATCTATATTGAGACCTAATGCATGTGATTTCAAACAAGCGAAAGCATAAGCAAGGGTCTGTTTAGCCCACTCTGTAATGTGGGGCTGTATCACTAATATGTCAGCAGGTAAAGGAGAGACAGATGTGGATGTGAAGTAAGGATCCTACAGATACCGGGGCTGGACGAGCTACAGACATTCAGGCGCTGGCAAGAGGGACAGCTGTAGTGAAGGAACACTGCACTTGGGGTCAGGAATTTGGGTCCTAGACCCGGTTGGCTGGTTTGCTTTCTTTATAAACTTGGGCTAGACCCTTGACTTCTTTGAACCTTAGTTTCCAGATCTATAAAATAGGGATAATAATACCTAAATCTTAGGGCTGTTACAAGGACTCCATAAGATCACATACGTAAAGTATACCTGGCACGGTATCTGGTGCTTTGTTAGTGCTCAAAAATGGTAGCAATTTAGCCATACAAGGGAATGAAGCACTAATACCTTGTGGATGAAACTTGAAAACATTATACTAAATGAAAGAAGCCAGACCCAAAAGGTCGCCTATTGTATGATTCCATTTATATGAAATGTCCAGAATAGGCAAAGCCATAGAGACAGAAAGCAGATTAGTGTTTGTTGGGGGCTGGGGGGACTGCTTACGGGGTGCAGGGTTTTTTGGGGGGCCATGAAAATGTCTTGGAACTGGATAGGGGTGGTGGTTGCACAGCCCCGTGAAGGTACTAAGCACCACTGAGTTGTATACTTTAAAACGGTTACTTTATCTTCTGTGCATATGTGAAAAAAATAAAAATTACAAATTTTTTGTTTATAAAAAAAAATTAGTGCTTGCTCATCTGGTTCCCCACACGCTACAGACCAGCTTTCTCTTTCAGAAAAAAAGGAAGGGCCACGAATCTCTATGGTTCCTTGCAGTTCTGGCATTTTCTGACTCGGTATGTCCTTAATGAAATCCTTCTATGTATTAAGTCCTGTACTGGTGGCCAGGGAGACATAAAGAAAAAAGTAAAAGATGGTTCCTGCCTTTAGAAAGTGTACTGCTAAGTAGGCAGGAAGAGACAGACCCATGAGTTATTTAAACAAGGTTACCCAATAAAGTCAGAACCAGACCAGGGCTGCTTCAGAGGAGGTGAAGGGTATAGGGTAGGATGACAGGAAGAGAAGGGAGGGCACTGTGGGGTATATTTAGGCCAGAGCCCCAAACTGGAGACGATTTGGTCAAGATAAGGATGAGAAGTTAGAAATAACTTATGTGATATCCTTCCAAATTGAAGGACAGCAAAAAAAATGCATCAAGTACATTAATCTTAACTGCATAACTCAACGACTTTTACATTTGTATATATCCTTGTAATCCCCACCCATGTCAAGACATAGAATGTCTCCTGTAAGAAAACATGTAACCTTTAAACAAGTCAAATTATTAAAACCTACCAGTTCTTTTCAGTAATGAAACTATATTCTCTAGCATAGCCTTATATAATCAGGGATGTAATTTATGTAATGGTTTTAAATAAACCCAGGGCCAGAACTTGTCGTGCATCTATTTTGAAGGTTTATGTGACCAGGCAAACTGTAACCCACTACATTTTTCAGCATTTTCCCAAACTCTTACACTTCCTTCCTCCTATGATTTCGGGAGCTCCCTTATGTAATCTAGGATTGACAGTAAAACAAGTGATGAGGCATCTTCCTGTCATGCTAAATCCCATGACATCTTACAACTCACAAAATAATCTAGGAAATCAATCTCGTACTGGACATGCTATGGAAGCAGTCTTGCTGAACCCAGAGCCATTTCAAGTGTTTTTTAGGCAGAGAAGCAGCTAATGGGCAAGAAGATGGACAACTGACACAGAGCCAGCCATCTGTAGTCTGGGCAGCAGCCTCAGAAGCCTGCTGCTTCACGGGAATTCTCTGTCTGCTACCCGAGGGTGACCGGAGAACCACACGTGCTCCTTCTTGAGGAGTCTGAGTGAGACTCACAGAGAGAAGGGGCATACAATAGAGTGGGACAGGAGCAAGGGAGCACAGAGAGAGAAGGAAGTAAGCGAAAGCCATGACAGGGAAACGAGGCAGCAAAGAGGTAGTTGAAGGTAGAGGGGGGAAAAATGCATTTAGTGAGAGAGGCATAGTCGACAACATAGAGGTATGAGCAGGGCACTCCAAGGCAGTCACTATTGGGTCTCTCTGGAGAAGACGTTGGAAGTCAAGCCACTGTCACCTCCCAACCGAGGAAATAGCTTTCCAGTTCTGCAGCTGCTGACACCTCTCAGGGATCTGTACCAGAAACTCCATCCACTGAGAGAATCCAAGTGCATTCCCATTTCTTGAAACCTGAAGGAGCTTCCCACAAATTCCGTCTTACATGAAATTCAGTGACAGCATTTTTATAAATGCCCGGGGATATGGAGGGAGTGTCAGGTCTTTAGGAAAAGCAATATGAATTATTTTAGGGAAAAAAATGATGCAGGAACAAGACTAAATTGTCACAAGTTAGGGAGCAATTTTAGCCCTCTTTTTAAAATTAATTATCAGTGAGAAAAAATGAGTTTAAAATACCTAGATTTTGAAATGTGTGTACGTTATGAAGAGAGAAATAATCTGAGGGAACATTTCATTTTTAACCCAGATAGATTTCATTTGATTAGTTCTGTTCCACAGCCTTCAAAACCAAATCTATACAAGACTTAGGAGAATTCTTGAGAAGCAAATATGACTAGCCAGGCAATGGAAGTAGGCTGTCTAGATACAGGTTTTAAGTAAATCCAGTTCATTTATTCCATATTTTCATCTTTTAGTATTAGGGTCTTTCCAAGGGTGAGGCCTTGGACTTGAACACCAAGAAGATAAGAATTATTTTTAAATATACTTATTGTTCTTACCATTAGTCAGAAGAATAATCAAATCATAAGGTTTGCTACCCACGGAAGACAATGTTTGATAAACTTTATTTTTGTGGGGAGGGATGGAGATAAAGTTCTAAGCCATAGGCCTTTCCATCTGTATCTGATCTTGTGAGAGCAATTGAACTATAACGCTTATTTAAAGCATCTTTTCTTTTTTTTTCTCCAAGAAAGACATCTGTCTTCACAGCTACCGTTTGATTAGTCTATATTAGTTCCCTGGAAGTAAAGAGAAGTTTTTGCAAATGGAGAAATTAAAACATTCCATTGTATAAAAAAATCAATCTCAATTCTTGGGAACAGTTTTGTTTTGTTTTGAGTAGAGTTGGCACATAGGTTTCATGTCTCATGCCAACTTGGGTTAATGCACAATGGCTGCCAGGAGTATTGTGTGGAGAAAAGTTGGGGTTTCATCAAGGTTGCTCAGGGCAAAGTGCCGAGATTGGTGAGTGGTGCCTGCCTGGGTGGGGAGTATCGGCTATTCCTGCACTGGGAGGGGGTTTCCTTCTTTTCATGTGAAAGAATCTAAGTAAATATCAATGATAGCTTTTATTTTCCCTATTGCTAAAGCAATCCCTGTTCACTGTAGAAAGTTAGAAAATACAGATAAGTACAAATAAGACAGCAGAAATCATCACCATTCTATCACCTAGAGATCTGACAACATTGATAGATATCCTTTCCCCTTCTTCTGTCCACGTATTATTTTCTAAAAAAGAGGTTGTGCTCATGTAATTCTGCAACCTAATGTTTTAGCCTTGATCGTATCTCATGAAAATCTATGTCATTTAAAATATCTTCCTTGTTTTCTATTGTACCAGACTTATGTAGTTAACCACTCTTCCTGTATATTATGATGGTCTCTAACTTTTACTATTTTAATAACCCCAATTCCATGAAATTTGTCTAGCTACATCTTTTGGCACCTACATGATTATTACATCAGGATAAATTTTCATGAGTGGAATTGCTAGATCAAAGCGAGTGCAAATTGGTTTTGATGTGTATTGATGAATAGCCCTCCTGAAATGCTATAAAAATTTATTCTCACCAACATTTTAAAAGTTGAAAGTATATTTTTAAACGTGCCCAAAGACTGAAGAAGAATACTAAGATTTAAGAGACTGATAAAGAATTCTGTTGTATAGATTAGCATTTAGCTCTCTAAAAACTGGTTTCTGCACACGTGATTACAATGAATCATTTTAATGTCATGTCTGGAACTATATGGGTAACAAAATACTTTTTTTTTTAAACACAAAGGTATAATGGAAGAGTTACCTGCTTGTCATGAATATTTTGACTCATTAGGTGGGTCAGGACTTGGTACTGAACTCTACTTTGAGATGTCTCAGAGAAAATAAGAAAAAATTCCCACAAATAGGAAAGGCAGAATTCTACAGTGAGAGCCCTGCTTCCAATATGACCTGGTATATAAATTAAAACCAAACCAAACCTGGTAAAATTATGGAGACAATTCTGTAGCCTAAATGGGAAATTCAATCTCTGAAGGTTATACTTGTAGACTGTAAATCTCCATAAAATAACTGAGGTTGAAGTGTGACTATCTAATGTATTTACCCTCCCTCGAACAATTCAACAAACTTCACTGGGCAACAAAATTATGCTAAACACTGTGGATGAAAAGACTATTCAGACATGGTCTCACCCACTAAAGCTTATCACAAGGCTATTGGGAGAACATCACATAAATATTTGGGGGATCAGAGTAACAAGTACTAGGGTAGATGTAAGTAAGTGCAAGACACAGGGATGAGTGGAAGCAACACGCTATGCCTGTGGAACATGACTGAAGGCTTTATAAAGGATGAATAACTTCAGACAGATTCACTAGGAAGGCTGTGTTGGTGTGAGATTTTTGATCAGAGTTTCTGCCTGTTCTTTGTAAGGATTTCACATGCCTCTCTTCTAACCAAACCGTCTCCTGACAAACTGAAATACCTGAAATCAACAGCATCCACCTAGCCACCGTTCATCTTTTCTCAGTTCCTTGTGTTTCCATGGTTGACACAGTAATTAACATTGTGAATTACTATTATGGTGGAGAATCAAACTCTCCAATGCGCACTAGTATCTCTCTTGGTTTGAAATTCTCCAGAGAAACACTATCTACCTCTTTAATGTCATCAGCCTGGGAGAAGCAAAGAAACTGGCATCAATAAATATTCTGATTTTTCTTTTCTAGTTACTATCATACATACACAATTGGTTTTAGAAAGATATGGTTAAATAATCCAAATATTAATCATTCACTCATCCATTCATGAGCTACTCACTGGGTACCCACTCTGTACTAAGCACTGTGTGAGATTTTTTTTTAAAAAGCCCATCTTTACAAGATAATTAAGCACTGGAAAATCTGAGAGCACACATGTGCTACAACGTCATCTTTAAGAATCAGACTCTTCATGTTTTGAGAAAAAGAGATTTGTTTGCCAAAATACTGTAGCATGGGAAGAAAAAATAAGAATCTTTGTGTTTTTAACCACAACAGCTGTTTTGAAAAAAAAAAGTCATCATAAAAATAGTTAAGTATGGAATGGTAATTACTCAACTTGTCATCTGATTGCTAGATTAAAAACTCCAGATTTGTAATTGCAGTTATCATGCAAACAAATTCACAGTTCTGAAAATATATGTCCTACTGGCTGTGTTTTTTAAGGATAGTCATTTTGCCCAGGGAATTTGATGTATGGTAAGTATTTGAATCGTCCTAAAGATTGAATTTACAGCTATTACTAGTGCAAATGTATAATGCAGACCTGATTTATAAAATTTGTTGACTAAATAATACGCTATAAAAATAATTTCTAGTATTAAAACACGGTATATATAGCACAAGCCATGTTTTTAAAAAGACTTTAAAAAATCCAGTTAGCATCGTTTAAAATATTCCGTTAGCCACATTTCTGTTATGTAACAGACCAAACCTCTATATTCTATTATATAAACGTTCAGAAGATGTGAGATGATGTCTTCCAGGAGTCCTTGGTGTTGAGGATCATTTTTGAGCTGAGAGGATCTATAACAAAGTGTAGAGGGGAAATGTGTAGTCTGCTTCAAGCTGCGTCCAAGAAAAGTGCTCTCACTGGAGTGCTGAGACTAGTGTCTTGGATCTAAGCGTGCGGGGGGACCACACATAGCTCTATTCACTCCCCACAGGACCCAGAGGGGAGTAACTCAGGGATGAAGGCAGGACAGCTGAGGATGCTTTGCATGGACACTCAGCCGTTGCTTACTGGAGATGAGTTTACTCCGTAGTTAGTGTTGACTTGAGTTGTTCTGAGTCTCTGAATTACTTTAAACGCACTGCCAACATGTCTAGAATTCAAAAGGGCTGCAAGCACAAGACGGCTGAGCACCACCGGAGTTAATCTTTTAAGGGGGTCACAGCAGTGCTTAGGTTGAAGTCTGGGTGCAGCCTGCAGACCCTGGATGAGGGTCTTAACCTCCCTTTGCTTGGGCATCTTCATTTGTCAGGTGGGGATGTTGTTTCTCCTTTCTTGGGGCTTTTAAAAATTAAAGTGCCATTTTGGAAGTGCTGGATACAGAGTAAATACTCTAATTTAGATATCATTACCTTGAATTCTTTTTGATCAATCATTAGAAGAGCAAATGTGCCACTATATTAACTGCCTAGCCAATCTCAAATAAAGAAATAAACCAAAGCAAGATTTTCAGCAGTTTATGGCTACTTTTGAAAATATGGAATGGGGGTTTCCCTGGTGGTGCAGTGGTTGGGAATCCGCCTGCCAATGCAGAGGACACGGGTTCGAGCCCTGGTCCGGGAGGATGCCACATGCCGCAGAGCAACTAAGCCCGTATGCCACAACTACTGAGTCTGCGCTCTAGAGACTGCAAGCCACAACTACTGAGCCCACATGCCGCAACTACTGATCCCACGTGCCTGGAGCCCATGCTCTGCAACAAGAGAAGCCACCGCAGTGAGAAGCCCACGCACCGCAACGAAGAGTGGCCCCCGTGAACCACAACTAGAGAAAGCCCACGTGCAGCAACAAAAACCCAACGCAGCCAAAAATAAAATAAATAAAATAAATAAATTTATATATATAAAAAAAGAAGATATGGACTGGTTACCGCCACCTGTGTGACACCACTAGATCTTACTACCTTCTGCCCTTTCTTTTTCTGTTCCCTCCTCCACCCATTCTTCTCCCTACCTAGGCCTGTAAACATTATTTTATATTAAACATACATGCACAGCCATAGTGACTTAGTCTTATAACTGAATAATACTTTAAGTGAATCAATAAATATTAACTGAAAAAAATGAAATAAGAGTTTGAATCACAAATGTTGGACAGTGGGTTAATTTAGATGTATTAGTTTTAATATTTAAATTTCATGCGTATCTGGGAAAACGTTCTTTGTCTCCAGACACCCCTTTGGATAAACGATTGTAAAAACAGCAACGGTAGCTGTGGGCTTCGTGTGGAATAAGGCACATCCTGAAAACACAACTTCTTGTCTCTCTGATAATACTGTGCAGTGGAATTTTTTTCCAGAGATCAAACAGTCCAAATGGTCTGAAGTCAATACCACAGTATCAGACAGGCCTGTCACAGTTGAATATGCATGTGAGGTTAAAGAGTGGGTTTATTTTATTAGAAAATTAAAGCTACTCTGCCAAATTTTAAGTGGTATTTCTGGGTTTTTTTAAAAAATAAATTTATTTTTGGCTGCGTTGGGTCTTCGTTGCCGTGCGCGGCTTTCTCTAGTTGTGGCGAGTGGGGGCTACTCTTTGTTGTGGTGCACAGGCTTCTCACTGCCGCGGCTTCTCTTGTTGCAGAGCACAGGCTCCAGGCGTGTGGGCTTCAGTAGTTGTGGCGCACAGGCTCAGTAGTTGTGTCTCGCGGGCTTAGTTGCTCCGTGGCATGTGGGAACTTCCCGGACCAGGGCTCGAACCCATGTCCCCTGCATTGGCAGGTGGATTCTTAACCACTGAACCACCAGGGAAGTCCTTAAGTGGTATTTCATTTCTCCTGATAACCTTCCGGATTCTGGTGAATTACATTACTCACAAATTAGAAAAGTTTTATTCACTGCTTTCAATTCTATTTTTAAAAAATAGAAAACAAATGACAAAATAATAAGACAAGGCAAAGTAGAACACACACACACACACACACACACACACGCACACACACACACAGAGGCACGTACATAAGCTCCCTATCCTTGAGCTTAGAATCTACCAGAGGAGATCGAACGTATGCATATGACTTGACAAACAAGGAAGGACATTGAAAATGATACGAGAAAGACACAAGAGATGGCTGTGGGAGCAGAGCAGAGAATCAGAGACAACCTCATAGAAAAGGCTGTATTTAAGCAGTCTTCGAAAGATGGAGAACATTTTAGCAGGGAGAGGACGAAAAGGCATTTCATGCTCGAAAATGTTAGCATGCACCAGAATCACCTGGAGGGCATATTAAAGCACAGATTGCTGGGCCTTACCTTCAGAGCTTCTGATCCAGCAGGTGTCAGGTTGGCCTGAGAATCTGCACCTCTACCAAGTTCTCAGGTGCTCCTGATGCTGTTGACACAATACTTGGAGGGCCCCAAGCAGAAGCACAGGGATGGCCCCGGTGGAATGTATTCAGGGAACCACGCGCACCATCTGCGCTAGCTAGAGCGTGGGACGTAGTACACACAGGTAGTTGAGGTCAGAGAGTAGAAGGCATTGAACGCTCTGACGGACCACTGAAGGTTTTTGAGCGTGGGATAGGTATGGCCATTTCCCGTTTTATAACTGAGGAAAGAGCCATCCTTTATAAAGTAGGAGGTTCCAGTAAAAGCTTGTAGGACTGGTTTAAAGGGAGGAAATCAGAGAGGTGCTTAGTCCCTAAGAGAGGGCGCAAGGGCCTGAACTATGATCTGGAGACTGAAGAGGAAGGGAAGGAGTATCAGAGACGTCACGAATGCCTCCTACTTGACTGGCAATTGATATAATATGTGGCATGAAAGAAAAAGGGGCATTAAGACTTTCTTCTAGATTTAAAGCCTGAATGATGGCAAAGACAATGTTGCTCTTGTGAGACTAGAACAGGAGCATATCCGAGAGAGAGGATGGCAGACTTAGTCGTACAGATGTAGAAGATGGAGGCCCACGTAGGTTACAAAATGCAGGCTGGGAACTCAAAAGATGTGTATTTTGGGGGCAGGTACTAAAGCCTTGAGACTGGACAAGATTGCTAATGAAGAAAATATATAGGGAGAATTGGGACTAATATACAACATGGAGATGTATTTAGTAAGGGGAATAGGAGATTAGGAACTTGGGATTTGGGAAGCAGGAGATGGAGAAGAACACAGCATTATGAAGCCAAGGGATGGAACTGTAGTCAACAGTGGCAAATGCTACAAAAACTCAGAGGGAAGCAAATGAGAGGCCATTCACGTTGACAATTAGTAAGTTACCGGTGTCTTTCAGAGAATGACACTGTGGGGGCTGAGGTATGAATAGAAGGTGACCAAGGGGAGGTTTCAGAGGGCTGAAGAGGGTTGTTTGAGAGAATGTGAGCCAGAATTTCAAGCGACACAAGTGTTTCATGCTTTTAGAAAAGTGAAATATTTGAGGCCCTTTGACCTCAAGCAGAACAGATCATTTAAGAAGAGATTTATTTAAAAAAGAAGAGTTTGACGCCCCCAAAAGCATTGTTAAATAACTTCCACGTAACTCATTAAATGATGAATGCCAAGTGTGATATTTTCAAGAGCACAAATGAGTCATTTCCTCCAAGATAAAATTTTCTGACTTACTAACAAGATAACAATAGATTTACACCCAAACTTTACCAAAAAATCTTAAAAAGCCAAATCCCAAACAATCCATGTATAACCAAAAAGAAAGATTCTTTTTCTGTACATATGTTGAGGACAAGAGGGGTGAGATTCTGAATGGCATGTGAAGTAGTGATTGTTGTTCTGTCCAATTCCGTAGCAAGAACCACGTAAATTAGGATAACATTTTTGAATGAATTCCCCGTGAAGGTTGGTGGACCCGGTCAGAGTGCGCAGCGCAGGTGTGAGGGAGGAAGGGAAGAGACGGGAAAGACAGGTCACCCCTGAAAATCCCGCCACACCCCTCCCGGCCCTTAGGTTCCACTCCTGGCTCCAGGTACCAGAGTTCCGTGAACTACTGAGTGCAGCAGTGTTACACATACAACTTTCAAATAAGAGAACACGCAGAGAAGTGATCAAATAATGGGACCAAACAGAATCAAGCTCAGCAGAGCACAGATAAGGCAGTGCAGCTTGTCAACAGATCACAATTTAATACACAAGCTTTGAAAGGGCAGCCTGATATTTTAACATGTGTGTTCATCTTTACAACATTATAGAATGTCTCCTCCTCCCTAAAAGTGCCGCATATATGACATCTTCAAGTAAGGTTTTTATTTTGCCACTCTTGTCACCCAAAAGCAGAGAATGGATTTAATTGATTTTCTTTTTAAAAAGGGAAAAAAATACCCCAAACTTGTGGTCACTTTAAAAATGTCTCCTCTCAGAATAAAATGGTAGAGATGCAGCTCTCGGGTGTGATGGGGCTTTCCATCGGGAAGGTCATCAAGTTTAGAGAGGTAATCAATTCCTTTGCGGTCAAGTTTAAGATATCACATTTCACTGATTTTACTATACACAGTTAAAAAAACCATTTTAACACTTAAGAAAGTAGGAGGCATCTTATAATTGATCTGATTAAAAAGCACTGTATCACGGTTTAACTGGTTTTCTTTTTGGTGGCAGAGAAAATAATGGTACATCCTACAACTGATGGCACTGTAGATTCAGTGAAACAAAGTATATGATTTCTAAATTTCCTAGAATCACTGGATCAGGCAGGTCATCTCTAATACTGCTCCTTTTTTGATGCTTGTATATACATCTCTTTTCTTTTTAAAATTTGTTTCTTGTTCCGCTTCTATTTTAGCCTAGTTATGTATTCCATTTGCCGGCACATAAAAATGATTAATTCTGTGTGTACTTTTTGTTCCTAAGATTGTTTTTTTCTTTTATATTATCATAAATTGCTAATGAGGACTATAAACTAATGAGCACTAAAAATATTTTGTTTTTTCAGTAAATAAGTTAGGCTGGAAATAGAAAAGTATAGGTAGAAGTTAGTATCTATCAATGCTCATCAACTTTGGCATTAACTGGCTATGTAACTTTTACCATAATTATATAAAATAATACATAGCTCATTTTTCCCATGATTTTAAGGGGTATATGAATCCAAGGGGTTATATGAGGTTAAATAATCACACCAGAAACTAGAAGTTATGTTGTCTCTATGCAATTCCACTAATTTGAATCCGATGAAGCTACCAATATGGTACAAGTAATGCTAAACTAGGATATCAAAAGATTAGATCCGACAATTTATTAACTTCTCAGGGGCTTAATTCTTGATTCGTATAAGTAAAGATATTGGCTTATATGTTGCACAAGAATCTCATATTTTAGGATTCTGGGATCTTGGGAAAGAACTGCGGCAGAGTTTCTACTTCGCTCAATAAAGCTTTATTAAATAGTTCTCATTCACAGAAGGTTTTTCTTGCTTTTGATCTCAAGTTTCCCTAGCTTAATTTAGCCTCATTAAGTCCAACCAAATCTCCAGATGAACTCTAAGATGCCTTACAGTTTTAAAATTCCAGGATTCTGCTAAATGCTTCCTTCCTAAACTTCTACAGACTTCTTAGCTCCTTTTTTGCAATGAATTCCTTCCACTTCTGCCATCCATGCCCTGGCACAGCTGTCAGCCAAGCAGAGAGGATACCCTGTTCTTTTTTATTTTTATTCTTACGTGTGAACCCCTATAATTCCTTTTGTGGCCTCATTCTGAACTTGTTCTCCTTTGCCTACGTTCCTTATGAGAATGAAATGCCCAAGCCATACACTCCTGGGTAGGTGAAATCTGCCAACATCTCATCTAAGAGGGCATGTGGTCCAAGAGGGCGTGTGGCAGACTAGACAATCAGTCCCGTGGCCATGCTGACCATGTCACTAATATGACATGCACAACTGAGCTTTATCACCAAATTAGACTGTGTTTTCCCGTGATTCATCTGTACCCATCTTTTCAGCCTTTTGTACATTCTCCCCTCTAGACTATTATCAGAATATATTAACATGCTCAAAATCTTTCTCCAAATTACTTTACCAGCACAAATTATTCATTTAAGTCACACAGTTACACTCGTCGTTAGCTTCAGTATCTTGAACACAGAATTCAAAGGCCCTGACGTATTCCAATATATAATTACTGTATATTATCTTGCCAGTAGTTCCACCTAATTTTTTAAAACTATTATACTAAAAAATTTACTGGCACAATTCACTACTTAGAAACTGAGAACTGGAAGGGACCCAGGGAAATGAATTACTCAAATTGACATTTAAACTTTAACTCAATATTTTCTAGATCAAAAAACTCCCTCTCTTTGTTACGACTGCCCTAATGAACTACACATATTAAAATTAGGAAACACTCTGTTGACTTTAAGAGAAAAAACAATGGCATACAATAAGACAAAATCAATTTGTTTCTCTTGAGCCTAGGAAATGTTTGCGCAAAATACCAAAAGGGTCAAGTCAGTGTACGTGAATGTGTTACCCACTCACTATTCTTCTTCTTAGGTTGTAGCCTTTTGGTGAGATGCCCAGACTATGAGATTTTTCTCTTGCATGCATTGAATGATAATCCACGGATTTAAAAAATTAACTCCAGGGACTTATATCCCCTAAGACTCATTCTAACCAAAGAAAAGAATAAACATCCAGCCTGGAGATGGTAAAGTTAAGGAGTTTAAATTTTTTCTTTGTCACTGCTTCCTGCTTCTTTGTTCCTTCTTGATGGAGTAATAGAATGAACATGGGGTTGAAGGTCAGAAGACCTGAGTTCTAGTGTTGTGTCTGTGGTTTATTTATTTTGGCACTAATGTTTTCATCAATTAAATGGAAATAATAAGAATATTTTAAAACTTGCACACAGAGTTGATGGAAAAATTAAAGGAAATAATGTATGTGAAAAATTTTGGTCAACTGCAGAATAGTATACCATGCTATATAGCAGTAGAGCATGAGTTCTGAGTTATTATTACTATTATTATCAGCATCACCTTCAGCTACCTTTCTTCTATGTCTTTGAGTATAAATGGCCACTAGGACAAAAGTTTGCCCATGAGCAATTCTATCAACATCCCCTTTCCTTTATTATTTTCAAGGTCATATTAAACTCAGGTTACCTGATAACAAAAACATTGACACTAGATGGTCATAAAGTCTAACTACACAGCCATACAGCTTGGCCAGGACCATCAAGATAACTGACACATCGTAAATTTGTAACATGTCAGTTTCTAGCAATGAATCTGAGTTACAAGATGTAGGTGGCTTGTTCATGGGTCTCTTTTCCACTCCCAAAAGAAATTTCACTTCCTGTGGAATCCCACCAAATATTGGTATTAGGGCATCTAGTATTATGAGATGCCTTTTTTATTATAGCAAGAAGACAACACAGTTATTTTTCACCCAGAAAAAAAATTATGAAAAAATCTAATATTTTGTATACTTAGTAACTGGTTCTAGCTTTGAAAGCTAATGATGTCCCATTTACATCTGTGTTTTGATTTTGGTGGTATTACACGAGATATTACATGAAAAAATGTGAAGGTGAATTCTCTCCAAATGAGTGTCATCTACGGCGTGGCTCCAGCTTAACGTTTGGCCTCACCTTTCATCACACTCCAGCATTTGGAAAACATCCTTTCCATGCATCATGATGAAATATCACACTAGTGGAGATCCTTTTATAAATCTTTTATGCAGATGCCTTAATGAAGTGAATCACATATACCAAACATGCTCCCAAGAAAGGTCAAATTTAAAAATGGATATTGCTTTTCCCAAAGTAACTATGGTAGAATATGACATTTAGAAGGTGTCACTCAGCCTTTTCACAATTTGACATAATCTTCAGTCAATGAAATGCTTCAAGTTGCTACCTGGAGATCTTCACGAAGGAAAGAAAGGAGAACAATTTTAGAGTGAAAGAATCTGAATATTCTTTTGAGTGGGACTGGTGGAATTTTTTTTGGAAAGAGCAACCAACCAGAATAGAAGAATAAAGAGACCGTCCACTGCCACTATACAGATTCAGGGAAGGCCCATAAACTGTTGACATTTTGAAATCATATGAATTTGTTCTAAACACTGTACCATGGTACATATGCTAATTATGCATCAAAAATAACAATACGAAGGTATGCTCTGAAAATTAGCCCAGAATTAAAAACATCTTCCTTTGTGACACTCTGACCTTTTAGGTGACCATCCAAAGTATACAGGACAAGTCACCACTCCCTTAATTAAAAAGCAGGATGTGTGCTCTTTATGAAAAACCTTGAGAAGTAAACAGTTGGTGCTGTCACCCAAGCACTCTCTTTAAATTGGTCATTTGTTACTCAAAGTCATTTGTGATATAAAGCTTTATTTACTTAAGAGTTAAGGAGTGAGGGACTTCCCTGGTGGTCCAGTGGTTAAGAATCTGCTTGCCAATGCTGGGTATGCGGGTTCGATCCCTGGTCAGGAAACTAAGATCCCACATGCTGCGGGGCAACGAAGCCAGCGCGCCACAGCTACTGAGCTTGTGCACCTCAACTAGAGCCCGCAGTGCCACAAACTACAGAGCCCACACGCCCTGGAACCCGCGTGCCACAACTAGAGAAGAGAAAACCCACACAGCACAACTAGAGAGAAGCCCGTGCACTGCAATGAAAGATCCGGCGTGCCACAACTAAGACCCAACGCAGCCATAAATAAATAAATAAATCTTTTTTAAAAAAAAAGAGTTAAGAAGTGATATCTGAGCCCAGAATGCCCTTTCACTAACTTTTTGAATCACATCAATCTTTTGGAATCTCAAATCACTTCTTTCCTAGGTTGTCCCTCCCACCTCAGGCAGTGGTAGAAACTTCACTTCGTCTATATCGTTATAACACTGACATGCATTATATATGGCTGCTCTCCCCCTACCCCTTTGCTTGTTTTATTCAAAAAACATCCACTCAAACCTCTCAGTTCCCTTCAGTGAAATCTTCCCTCCCTTTTCCTTCTTCCTTCCTCCTCTCCCTTCTTCCCTCTTTCCTTCTCTCACTTATTCAATGAATGTTCATTGACTGGTGACTCTGTAATAAACACAGTGCCAGGCACGGAAGACAGAGGACAGATACAGCAATTAACCCAAACACCTTGTTTCTGGCACTTGTATAGTTGTGTGTGTGTGTATGTGTGTGTGTGTGCACGCGTGCACATTTGAGAAAGGGTGAGGGGTGGGCAGCCCAAGAAAAGAACCATGGAAACAAATAGAAGTGGTATTATGTTAAATGGTGGTATCATAAAAATGTAATAAAAACTGAGAGCAGAGGGAGGTTACTTTAAATATGGTCGTCTGGAAAGACTTTTAGATGAAGTGACATTTGAGCTGAGACCTAAATTCCCTGTGACCATCTAAGGAGGGAGAGTCCCAGGTAGAGAGAACAGGTGGTGAAAAGCCCCAAGATAAGAATGAGCTTGATGTGTTGACAAAAAGGTCAGTATGGCTGGAGTGTGGTGAGGGAGGAAAAACAGAGTCTAAGGAAGGATTGGGACAATAGTTGGGCTGAAACGGACCAGCATCTCCACTGGCCATGGGACAAGTAAAGCTTACACCTGCCTGGACCTCCACTCCCACTGCCCTTGATATTTCCTCCATCAAAGCAATTAAATTGTTATTTTGCATTATTACTGTTTATTCCCTTTTCCTTCTAGTCTACAAGCCCCAAAATATTATGCAGAAGATGCTCAAAGAATTATTTATTGAGAGAAGTAATGAATGAGTTATCTTTTGCTCATGTGTCCCATAGTTAGAGCCACTGCCATCATCTAACCGAAGGGCCAGTGGGTGACAAATTTACTGGTTACCAGATTGAAAATTCAATGAAAGTACTTGTTCTTAAATCACTACACAATAGCAGTCTATGAATGTATGTTTTTGGTTGTTCATCTCTGCTAAACACCCTTTTCCCAGGGGCTTGTGGAAGTACCCAGTTACCCCTTAGCTGCTTGCAAACTGGATGCTACAGAATTATTATTTTTAAAATTTTTATTGGAGTACAGTTGATTTACAATGTGGTGTTAGTTTCTGCTGTACAGCAAAGTGACTCAGTTATACATACACACATATCCACTCTTTTTTAGATTCTTTTCCCATATAGGTCATTACAGAGTTCTGAGTAGAGTTCCCTGTGCTATACAGTAGGTCCCTATTAGTTATCTACTTAGTGTGTATATGTCAATCCCAGTCTCTCAATTTATCCCTCCCCCTTCTCCCCTGGTAACCATAAATTTGCTTTCTACATCTGTGACTCTACTTCTGTTTTATAACTAAATTCATTTGTATTGGATACTACTGAATTATCAGTGGGTTTTCACCCCATCAATCTCTCTTACTGCATCTATTGTGCACACCCTAGACCAGCCATCTCCATGACTCCTGGAGGGTCTCAGGTATTGCAAGATCAATTCTCTTGTCTCCAGCTGGAGTTCTGTCATTGGACACCCTCCTATAAATCTCTCTCTCTCTCTTTCACACACAAACACACACATACATACACACAGTGCTAGGCTTTTCCTAGGCTTTCCTGAGTTTGATATACCAAACCTAAGTTCTGGCTCTTCCACTGAAAAACTTTGTGCCCTTGAGTGAGTGAGTTAGTATTTCTGTGTCTCAATTTTCTCTTCCGTAAAATGGAAGTGATAATAACTGCTCTTCCGTGTTGGTGTGCAGAGTATGTGAGAATATTCTAGAAGTGCCCAGCCCAGCCTCTGGAATACAACGGGCAAAGAGAGATATTAGTTGCCTCTTTCTGTTCCTGCTTCAACCTGCCCATGGACTCTAGCCTTGGAGTGTCCTGCTGTTCACGTGCCATAAGGCCCAGTGAAAGTCTTTTCCATGATGTTACCTTCATTGACGCTGAACTACTCCTCCCACCTCTTTTCTCTCCTTAGATGTTTGTGGAAATTTTGGGTGCCCATGCCTAGCACGTATGCTGGGAATCTGACCTAGAAATCACAGATCAGAAGAAAATTAGTTATTGATTGAATGCCATGTGTCTGAAAATCAGGCATCCAAACTCTAAGTTCATTGTGCAGAGGAGTCTTCAAGCTCCATCTTGCTGTGTAGAGCATGACTATTAGAGAACTAATGCTAGTGCCCAGTCAACGGCCTGGGTAGGTACTGCTGCCAGTTGTCTGTGCTGAGCACCAGGTCTCGTGAGACAACAACATAACAGACAGTCCCAGGCATCAGCAATCCTGTAAGCAGCCTGTCCTGGGAAAAAGAAAATGCTTTCTTGCCCACATTGTTCTGATCCAAATTGAGTTTTTTTTTTTTTTTTTAAATTAATTAATTAATTTATTTTTGGCTGTGTTGGGTCTTCGTTTCTGTGCGCAGGCTTTCTCTAGTTGCGGCAAGCGGGGGCTACTCTTCATCGCGGTGCGCGGGCTTCTCATTGTCCTGGCTTCTTTTGTTGTGGAGCACAGGCTCTAGACACGCAGGCTCAGTAGTTGTGGCTCACGGGCTTAGTTGCCCCGTGGCATGTGGGATCTTCCCAGACCAGGGCTCGAACCTGTGTCCCCTGCATTGGCAGGCAGATTCTTAACCACTGCGCCACCAGGGAAGCCCCAAATTGAGTTTTATATATAATTGCTATAAACCAAAAAGCATACATGCTTACTTGAGTCAGAGGGTACTCAAAGTATTGTAAAAGAAAATGCAAGTATTTAGAAATGATAGCAATGAAATCCCCCCACCCCATAATCCCCAAAATGCTGGGGTTTTTTCCTTCTTTCCCAAGGTCTTTCAACTTATTTGAGACAAAGAAAACCAGCTTTTTGGCCTTGGCAAAGTTTAAGTAAACTATACAGTTTAAATCTTTGGATTCCCAAGGAACAGACGTATATGTTGGAATTCTTCTAATTTAAAATATTAATTCTTTATTTACTTAACTTCACAGAATGGCCAAGAAGCATTTGGAAATCTTTAATGAATTTTGAGAACAATAATTACACTAATACGTATAAAATAGATAACTAATAAGAACCTGCTGTACAGAACAGGGAACTCCACTTAGCTGTACAGTAGAAACTAACAGAATATTGGAAAACAACTCTACCCCAATAATAATAATAAAAAAGAAAACAATAATTTATGTTTCTTCATAAACTTGAAGATTCATTTTCCTAAAATATAAGTTCTGGTTAAGGGAAGACGAGTTTTCTGTCAAGAATTCTCCCGGAAGAAAATTCTCACTCTTTTACCTCCCCTTAAAAAAGTCAACACAGTGGACTAATTTACTTTGCCCTTTAAAAATGGAGGAATAAAAACGTATGTAAAATAAATTTCAAAAATCATGATGTTACTCTCCATATAGATCAACTGACCTCCCAAATTACTTAACCTATATGGACACAATGAAAAATTTACCAGTTTTGCTTCCACACCACCTCCCATTACATACATCAAATATTAGGATCCATTAATCACACTTCACCTTTACATGGGCAATTTTGTTACAGTCCTGTGGTTTCCAACTCATCTGTGAATCAAAATGTTCTTCCCCAGGAGCATTAAATCACAGGCAGTTTATGCTCAAAATGTATTTATCCTTTTAACATGAATTAATGAGTTTCCTGGAAAGGTTAAGAAAATTGAAATGCAAGATAATGGTTGTCATTCGCAACCTTACTTGACACAGCTAGTTACCCGGGAGGGGTGACTTCAAAAGGAGACCCGTGCTAGGTAGTTAGTTCTGGACTGTAAAGTACTAGTGTCATGTGTTTCCATTTTGATCATTAACTAGGGTTTCTCCCTTCTCTCTAAGTAGAATAATCCTTTATATTATTTTTTAGTTTTTATTCTCAATCTTTGCTACTCAAAGTGCAGTTAACGGACCAGTGGGACCAGCATCTTGTAGGACTTGATGAGAAACGCAGAATCTCAGGCCCCCACCTCACACCTAGAAAGTCAGAATCTGCCCTTTAACAAGACCCTCAGATTATCCGTGTGCTCATCAAAGTTTGAGAAGCAATAGTCTACCTAGATCATTTGTGTGAGCCTCCTAAGCGATGGCCCTTCTTTCACAAACCTGCTGCTACACTGTGATCTTTGTAAATTACAGATCTGGTTACATAATTCTCCTACTTAAACATGCCACGTCCATTCCCATAACCTGGCTACACTTCGTCTTCTGGTTCCTGCCTTCCTCTCTCCTATCTCTGCTCTCTCTCTCTCACCGCTGATCTCTTTCACACCCACACACCCGCTACTCTAGGTGTCCACTACGGTAGCCGCCAGCCACATGTGGCTATTGAGCAATAGTGTAAAGTGAGAGGTGCTCTGAGTGGGAGATACACACTGATTTCAAAAGCTTAGTATGGGGAAAACAACGAAAAATCTCTATTATTTTACATTGATGACATATTGACATGATACTATTTTAGACATATATCTACATAAAATACAGTATCAAAATTAATTTCACTGTTCCTTTTGCTTTTTTAAAATGTGGCTTCTAGAAAATTTAAAGTTTCACTTATTTCTATTGAACAGTGCTGCTCTATGCCCAACACATTCAGGCTTGTGATCTGCTCAGGCAATTCTCCTGGTTTGGAATTTTCCCCCTTACCCTGTTTGCCAGGAAAATGTCTTCCCCGTTCAAATACCTCCTCTGAGTTCACTGACACTTCATTTCAGGATAAAGCAAGGATGCCCTCAGCACTTCAAGAGTAACTCACTGTAGGTTTATCAAATTGTATCACTGTCATCTCTTCACAGTTTGGTCTCTCTTACCAGACTGATTAATCTGTGAATTAAAGGAGAGTGGTGTCTCACATTTGAGGGTCTAATATGTGTGAAGTGATCTAGGCATTTTACAAAGTGTCGTGTTCCACTTTGTCCTCACAAGTAGGCTAAGTGGACTGAGGTTCAGAGAGGTTAAGTTATTTTTCTAAGGCCACATAGCTGCTAAGTGGTTGAACCAGGATCCAAACCCAAGGCTCTCTAACTTCGAACCATGCCCTTTCCATCTTATTTCTCTTTGTATCTCTAGGAGTTAGCACAGCACCTGGCATTTTGTTGGTGCACAGTAAATTCTTTTTAGATTCAGTTTATTTCTAGTTCACATGAATTCACACTTTATACTCTCACTCGAATTACTAACAGCCATAGGTTAGTTTTGGAGGAAGCTTTGGGAAAGTGATATTGATTATATGGGAAATATGACTATTAATTAGAGAAAACAGAAATGTGAGTATATCTCAGAAAAGCTGATTTACACTATTCATTTATTTTTTTCCTTTGCCTTTGGAAATAGAGTGTTATGGCTGAAACACCACTAAGTTGGTAATCACAAATCCTGGATTCTGATGTGGCTTCTACCACTAACCCAACTTTGAAAAGCCATGCACCTTCTGGGTTTGGGTTCTTAGATGATACAATCAGAGTTTGGAGCACTATGTGTCTTCCAGCTCAAAGGTTCATAAAAATTTAATTTTCTCTGTGATTTTGCATTTCTTTTGAATCCTGAAGCATAAAAATGACATTATATTGAATTTTCCTTGTGTTTACTTGATATACAAAAAGGATGGAGAAAAAGATACAGGAACTGAAATCCTGCAATATCCCATTTAGTCAAGCCTTATCCCTTACCAAATAGCTTTCTCTAAAAAATGCCTATGAGGGAAAAAAAATAACAAATCTGAATAATGGAAAAATTATATACAAAGCTTTGCAGTTACAAGATTTTACAACCCAACAAAATTCTAGAATCAGTACTGGTGGGAACAGTTGCCAACTCTCACATAAGGAAACACTTGACATATATTCAACTTTGATTCTAAAACACTCATGAAATACAGACTTTATAATCTTTTATCAGAGCACTTGAGAAATAGGTCAGCAAAGAATGAAACACCTAATGTGAATGATACCTAATAACTGTCCTTTTCTTTTTTCTTTTCTTTTTGTTAACATGGGGCAAGAATTGGTAATGACCTTGATAATGATCTCAGGGGAGAAATACAACTTTGAAAATAAAATTAAAATGACAAATCTCACAAACTTGACTGGAAGCAAGACAAATCTAAAATCTAAGCAACATCTTTAACTAGGAGGGAGATTGACAATAATAGCAAACATGTAGGTGTAAAGATAGAAAAGCTTCAGAATTCCTTTGATTACTCCTTGAAAAAAACTTTTATCTAAGATACAAATATAGTGGGAATATCAAGCTTCATGAATGCACAGCTTTATTTAATATCCCTAATTCCTTTTTTTAAAAAAATTTTTTGGCCACGTGGCAGGTGGGATCCTAGTTCCCCAACCAGGGATCAAACCCATGCCCACTGCATTGGAAGCATGGAGTCCTAACCACTGGATCGCCAGGGAAGTCCCAATATCTCTAATTCTTGAATTCCATCTTAATGGGGTCTAAAAAGCCTCACAGTCCAAAAGAATCCTAGCCTGAGTTACATTTTCAGGATTCTGAACAGAAATTGGAAGGATATGATCACAAGAGACTAATTTCTAGGACACAAAAACACTGACATTTTCCCAACCATAGATATAGCATGAAATACATGGGCATAAATGTGATGTCTGCAGCATTGTATTTGAGTTTTCTCAGTAATAAAAAGGATTCTGTAGATTTAAATTTATTCAGGATGACGGCAGAACACTTCATTCATTTCTAATCCTAACCCATGATGCAAATATATTCATATTTGTAGTTACATATGTAAATATACACATTTATGTATATGCCTACATCTACTTTCATATACATATATACATTTACACGTGTATATATTAATACCTCCTTTGGATCTCTGTTCAAATGTCACATTATCAGAGAGGCCCTCTTTGATTCCCCCCCCCTTCATGAAATATTACCTATTTCTATCCCATTTCTTTCTTTCTTTTTTTTTTGCAGCAGAAAAAATATTTACTTAGTAGAAAAGTACATTTTGTGTCTGTTTTTTTAAAATTAATTTTTACTGGAGTATAGTTGACAAACAATGTTGTGTTAGTTTCTGCTGTACAGCAAAGTGGTTCTGTTATACATATATCTACCCCATTACTTTCTATCCCTTTTGCTTATTTATTTATTTATTTATTTATTCATTCATGACACTTATCGCCACTGGCATAATATGAAACAGATTATGCTTTTCCTACTATGGCGTTAACTCCCAGGAGAGAAGCAGTTTTTTTTTCTCGGTCATTGCTACACCCAGAGCTGAAGCTGGACATGGCGGTCTCCAACAAACATTCACTGCAAGAATGAATATGGAACACTGCTTATTTTGTGCGCGACCTCATGCTAGTCGTCCTACACACAGCAACTTATGGTCTCATTTAATCTTCTGAAAAGATGATGACCTTGGCATATCATAATCGCCTTTCTAGAGGTGAGCCTTAAAGAGGTGAAGGAACTCTCCCAAGCACAGCCCCATGGGCCAGTGCACTCAACCACTCAACTCTGCTCCCTCCTTCCTCTGTCCCTTTGCTAAGGTCACTGGGCGTGCACCTTCTTTTGCCAAAGGTTTGGTTTCTTCACTTCTCCCTGAGGACGCCATGCTCATGGTCACTGTAAAGCTTTGCCCAGGTCACTTCATTTGTGGAGGAAGTGAGATCAGTGACAAGTTCCTGGGGTCTTATTCATCTCTGGATATTTGGGCCGATCTAATTCCTTAAACAGATTCCTTCATTCCAGGCAGAGAACAAAAGCATGCACCTCAAAATGCCATGAGAGGGATCAAGGATGAGACTGCTGAGATCCTCTCTAGTAAAACATCTCCCCGTCTCCTAAAAACTTTCACCTACTTCTCTCCTCCCTTTCTGCAGAAAGAATCAGTCACTTGCTTTTCCACGTCCCCGTTGATGCTTAGCCTATTTTTTACACATAATTACTCACAGGACTGTTTGCTCCTCTCCTGCACCCCCTTCTGTGAAGCCCCATGCATGACATGTAGTTAGTGCTCAATCAGTGTTGGTTGAATGACTACTGAATAGACTTCTATTGTATTTGTCTGCTTATTATTCATTCTCCCTTTTAAAATAACCATATATACAATGGAATATTACTCAGCCATAAAAAGAAACGAAATTGATTTATTTGTAGTGAGATGGATGGACCTAGAGTCTGTCACACAGAGTGAAGTAAGTCAGAAAGAGAAAAACAAATACCACATGCTAACACATATATATGGACTCTAAAAAAAAAAGAAAATGGTTATGAAGAACCTAGGGGCAGGATGGGAATAAAGACACAGACCTACTAGAGAATGGAATTGAGGATACTGGGAGGGGGAAAGGTAAGCTGGGACGAAGTGAGAGAGTGGCATGGACATATATACCCTACCAAATGTAAAATAGACAGCTAGTGGGAAGCAGCCGCATAGCACAGGGAGATCAGCTGGGTGCTTTGTGACTACCTAGAGGGGTGGGATGGGGAGGGTGGGAGGGAGACTCCAGAAGGAGGAGATATGCGGATATATGTATACACATATCTGATTCGCTTTGTTATAAAGCAGAAACTAACACATCATTGTCAAGCAATTATACTCCAATAAAGATGTTTAAAAAAATAAACAAATAAAATTAAATAAAATAACAACACGCTGATTTTAAAGGGAGGAATGGGTGTTTCCCTATTTGATCCAGTATTGATAGAACAGTCCATCGAGTTGCCCCACCCTCCCCTGGCCAAGGGTCAGGCAGGTGACCAATCTAGGCCAATCAGAAGCTCTCTTTCTGGAATTTCAACCTTGATCCAAATGGAGCTCACAATTTACCCAGATAGTAGGGACCTGAGGAGATGGGTTCCTTTCTTTCTCAAAGCCTAGTTCATCACTTTCCTTTAGATTCTTTGATCCACCCCATGTACTTCCAATAATATCCCCTTTTCCATAAGCCAGCCATGTTCAGTCTCTGTTCATTCATTTGGCAAATATTCCCTGAGCATCTACTAGGTGGTCTTTAGCACTGAACAAAACAGACAAGGATCAGTGGTCTTACGGGGTCCCAGATGATACTGACAGGTCTAGAAAAATGAGATACAGGAATGGACCTTTATTTAGATTTAATAGGATGGAAGGCCTTAGTGGTCTCAGCAAAAGCAGTATCAGGGAGGTATGAAGGCAAAACTGTGAACCCAGGTGATTTCAAAGGAAATGAGAACAGAGGAATTGGGGACCGTGAGTATGAACGAAGAAGAACAAAGAAATGATTGTATCACCTAGAGAACCTCAACAGATAGAAAAGTAACACAGCTATTTAGTTCTTAACGTCTTCCTTCTCCCAATACTCTTGCTTCTCCGGTTCCTTTTTTTCAAAGTCCAACTCATGTTACCCCTCTTGTCTCTGAAGATGTGTTTTTGCATTTATTTCCTATGCTCTCCATTCAGTATTTAATCAAATTCCACCTCACATTGTTACTCTACTCTTTTCTTATGTGTCTTATCTGTCTCCAAAATTATTAGCTCCTAGAAGGCAGAGACGATGTTTTAAATGTTTTTGGTGTTCTTATAAACGAGCACTAGAATATTACCCGCACAATGGGCACCTGACAAGGCCATAGCTGCTGTTCTCTGTCAGATTAATATATATTCTCTGATAAATTAACCAATTCCTCACTTTATTAATATTTAGATACATAAGAATAATAACAAGTACAAAATTAATATTGGTATCTTATTCCATGTCAAAATCAGAACAGTGCATCAACGTGAAATAAAATTTCATAGAAAATCAGAGACCGACATATCCTCAATGTCCTGATGAAATTCTCTCATTTGTTATATTTCCTTCCCTCTCCTTTGCCCCATGAAGTCCTCATTAAAAATATGAAATTTCATACATCATTGATAGGTCATTCAAAATCCCTAAAAATAACTCTGACAAGATAAAATATTCCTCTCCTGCCCAGCCTTTCTAGGTTTTTCTTCTGTAAACAAGAGAAGGGGCTTCATTCCTGCGAAGTCCACATCTTGCTAAACAGTGCAAATTAAAAATTTCACTGGTACTCACACCAGCGGATGTAGTGGGGAACTTGGGGAGGAAAGCCTTGGCTGTAGTAGTGTTGAGTTTCTCTCCTTTAGTTTGCCTGAATCTGCTGTTAATGGACCCAAATACCCTCTTGAAACCCCAGGCATAGGCCAATGCAGACATGGGCTCTGCAGTTTGCTCCCTTACTCATCCTGAGGTGCTGGTTCCGGTCTAGAAAGGTCACTCTGGGTAGAGCAGTGCAATTGATAAAAGCCCTGGAACCCGAAGCGGCAACATACCAGCCTTGTTCCTGCTAAAATCCCTCGAGGAGGAGTGCTATGATTTAGCATCTGGCCCCAGCCTGACGCGTGATTGGCCAGCATCTGCTGGCCTGTTACAGGAGCCTGACTATAAATTAGAACCAAATTGAGCTTTTTCTCACTGCCTTCTTAACCTTTGTGTAAAGGCAAGTTGGTATAAACTCCCCCAATATATCTTTGTTCTTTGCACCAGTATTCTGGGAAACCATTTATTCAGCATGCATCAGACCTTTTCCATCTTGGCCTTGAATATTTAAGACTTGCTCCACAAAAGACCCTTTTGCCTTTCACATTCAAGTCATGGGAGGATACTGGTGTCTTTTTCAAAGAAAGTGGTACAGTGGTTAGAACTCCACGCTTTCACTGCCGAGGGTGAGGGTTTGATCCCTGGTCAGGGAACTAAGATCCTTCAAGCCGTGTGCCCCCCTCCATCCCCCAAAAAAGAGGGCTTCCCTGGTGGTGCAGTGGTTGAGAATCCTTCTGCCAATGCAGGGGACACGGGTCCGAGCCCTGGTCCGGGAAGATCCCACAAGCCGCGGAGCAACTAAGCCCGTGCGCCACAACTACTGAACCTGCACTCTAGAGCCCGCGAGCCACAACTGCTGAGCCCGCGTGCCTAGAGCCCGTGCTCCGCAACAAGAGAAGCCAACGCAATGAGAAGCCCGCGCACCGCAACGAATAGTAGCCCCTGCTCACCGCGAGAAAGCCTGTGTGCAGCAACGAAGACCCAATGCAGCCAAAAAAAAAAAAGTCTTTTTCTACAGAGAAAGTTTAACTGTGTTGAGATGAAGTAAAAATTCAATATTCTCATGCTTTACACTTGCTTTTAATCTCATACCTGAGTTCTAAACTATTCTAATTTAAAAAGACAATGTCATTAGTAGAATGAAACTGACAAGGTGTCCCAGCCTTACATCTAAGGTTGGCATGAACCCTTGATTCAGCCTTATGCTTTCCCGTGTCACAATCTCCTCAACTGTAAAATGAGAGTGATCTCCAAGCTCCCTTTTATCTTCTGCAAGAACTGTCCATTCAAATTACCTCTTTTTCAGTCAATTGGAAAATCATCCTGATTTTCAACGGCTTTACTAATTGAAATATTTTCCTTGGTAGTAGTACTTTGCTCATGCCTTAACAGCTTATTTCCTAACTTCTCTGAATTTATATAAAACTTATAATTTTCCCTCAGTTATAGAAGTTAGGACAGTTGGGATGTCTGTCCCACCCTCTGTTTCCCAAAACTCACTACCGTAGGTGATTTAACTTGGGAGTTTTAAAACATGTCATTTAATAGATGGAATCTTTTTATACATGACCATCATTTCAAGTATGCCTTCTCCTGTCACTGGGGCTTAGCTAAGTGCTTCTAAAGTAGGAGAAAAAACAAACAAAATGACTACTTTTATCAAGACTGATGATGGTAGGGCACTGAGAGGTTTGCTCTTGTGCTCTGGAAACAGCTGTCACTTTGAACTCAGCTTCAGAACAGCAATTTCCAGATGGGTAGCTTCCTTGACACTTCACTACTCCAAATACTGTGGTGAGGGAATCTGTCAGTTAATACTGATCCCAAGCAACCTGAAGCACATATGTGCAACCACTAACAATCGACACTTTCCAGAAACAAGGAGTTCAGTTTGTTTTCCCCTTTCTACTCTCCTTACTTGAATACTGATTTCTGAAGCTTAGACCCAATCATGTAGCAAACATCACACTCTGGACTGTCTCAAGCCTTATATTTGACGCTTTGAAATTGATTATTAACAAACCCCAGAATTTGTATTAAGAATTATTTTCCTATTCAAAAGAGTCACCTTAACCTGTAACATATTAATACTGTACATCAACTATACTTTGATTAAAAAATAATAATAAAGTACATTTGTAGAACAAAAAAAAAAGAGACACCTTAGAAAGCTATAAATTTATAATGCTGGCACTGCTTAGACACACACACACACACACATGAAAAATCTGAGCTCCCGGTTTTGGACTTCCATCAAGTTTATGGGTAGCATAAGCAAGTCAGTCACATTCCTTGTGTTATAGTTAAGCCTTGTGTCGAACCTTGTGTTATAGTTAAGCCAGCCACTAAAGGCTCTGTGCCCAGACCATTATAACAAAGGTCCCATTTATTGGAAGAAGATGCACTCTCTCATCACCATGTTGATATATTTTGAGTACCAAAGGAAGAGGTGAAAATTGCATTAAGAAGAAAAGGTTTTCTTTTCCCTTCAATTAATGGTTTTAAAATCTCAAAACTACTATGCTGTTATGAGCACAACACAACCCTTGACCTTTGAAGGGCTGTTTTGTCAGGGATGTGAGAATAGACATCAGCAATAGGGTGGGTACAATCAGTGAAATATACCCCCCACTACCTTGCACAAAGTAGAAACTCAATAGATACTTGTTGAATGAATGAGTAAATAAATAAAACCATGAGGAATGATTAATGTGTAAAAAACATATACAAAAATGGTATAAATAATATATATATAGTTTATATATATGTTATTATATTATATATTATATTATAATACATTATATATTAATATATAATTAATGTGTTGAGTCAGAGTCTTGACTCAACACATTGTAAAAGTACTCTTGCTTCAAACACAAGGGAAGAAATTTGAATCTTCCTTCTGTTTTTCCGCTGTGTGCAGTGACTAGCCTAGCAGGTCTGCAGTGATCTGGTTAACCCTGAACTGCTCCTGTACATTGTTTTGAGACATCCAGGAATAAGACATATCTGCCATCTGAGCAAAATATAAAAAAAACTCTCTACCATGATATGTCAACCTAATACACACACTTACATTTGTTACCCTATGTAACAGCTCTCTATGGAATAGCAATCGAGCCAAAGGGAGGGGGTGGATCCAGCAGCCTCTTCTATCTGAAGGCAACATATTCAATTATAGTTGGTGAGTTTCAGTACTTGTCTGTGTGTCAGCTCTTGCAAAACACATTTTTTTCATGGGTACGTACTATATTTCTTCTTAGAACATAAACTCCTAGGAGGAATTTAATTTTTGTTTTCTCTTTCTCTGTATGTGTATGTGTTTATATCATCATGTATGTGTATACATATATATCATGTTTGTATGTATATATGCATATGTATATCCATGTATATATCATGTGTTTGTGTATATGTGAATATATGTATATGCGTATGTGTGTGTCATGCATTCTAGCTTTATCTCCTATAAAAGCTATCAAACAAGTACTATAAGACTAATTGATCTCTTGTGTTGATCTTTCCTTTCTCTGAATTTCTAGAGTAATTACCCATACAATTGCCATTTATTATTAGACCATTTTATTTAACATGATATGGTATAAAAAGGTGGATTTAAAGTCAGATAACCTGAATTTGAATCCTATATCCGGTTCTTGGGCTTGCCATTTAACCCTGCTAACTCTTAATTTCTTCCTTTGTCAAAATGAGATAGTAATTTATATGTTTTTATATGGTTAGAAATACATGTAAAGCATTTAGCATGCAATAAACGTTCATTGCGAGGACAGCTGTGATTTTTATGATTGCCTTTCTCCACGAATTGATCAAAAGCTCTTTGAGGCTAAAAAATGCTATTTTGAAATCTACCACAGATTTGTTTATCAAAGCAGCAAGCACATGATGGCACTCTATAAATATGTGTTTATTACATTGAACTATAACAAAATAAGTTTAAAAATAAAGTAAAAAGTTATCCACTGTCCTAAGAACACAGACAAAGCCCACTCACATCCTCTATGCCTTTCTTACCTCACCTCTGCACCTTAGCCATGGGTGTGCCCCATATATTTCTGAGCACAAAGAGAGCAAAGAAATATGTCTTTAAATAAGCACATTGAAAAATTATTGTTGTTACATATAATTCTCATACTTTGAACCAACTCTAATCCAAGGCAGATATGATTTCTATAAATGTGAGGCATTAGACCCTCACAGATTCTGACCAGTGTCTTCCTAGTTACCTGCCAGGATGTACAACACAAAAGAATCTGTGCATTTAGTGCCACCCACCTGGGCAATGGAGGCAAAGAGATGACAAGACAATTCGATGACTTGAAACCAGGGTTCCTGACATTAAACAAGTAATACACAAGAAGAGCAATAGGCTTTGACAGACTTCTCTTCAGTCCACAGCTCAGACATTCTCGTAACTCATGTAAACTCAAAGCGTTTCATTTACCTTGCCTAAAACATGGCTAAGTAAAGGAGGCCACAGTTCATACGAAATATTCAAAGCTGATTTTTTCCAAATATTTACAATGATTTGACTCCAAAATGAAACAAGTTGAGAAAAAATATTTATTTTTTCCCTCTCTATCTCCCAATTGAGTTTCCAGCTGGCTATATATCTCATAAAAGAATAGGCACTAAGATAATTACTATGTCTATTGAATAATTCTTCATTTTGATAGCTACACGGCCCCTCATTTCCTACCATCAGGGTGTCATCCAGAATCGTTATTTTCTGTTTTTCTGTTACTCTGCCTAATTAATAGTAATTCTCTTTTCAAATTCTATTGCTGTTCACTCTCCAGCCTTACCTAACATTCCCTAAAGGCTAAATACATCTCCTTTCAGTTCTAGTAAACTGTTATTACTTCCTTTCCTGTAATTATCCCATGTGCACCACAATCCAAGCTTATCAAAAGTAAAATGCTAGATTTATAGACTTAGGTGGAAAAAAATTTATGCCAGTCAATATTTTTATGAAAAACCTTAGCCACATCCACAATATTACAAATCTTTATGAAAGCATTAGAAACTGGATTAGAAACACAAGCTGGATTGTATTTCTTCCTTATGAATACAGTCTTCTTATGGTCTGACATTATACCGGAAGGGTCAGTCATGGTACTTGCCACATCTAATGTGCTTTCTGAGGACATCGGTTGCCCACATTCCCTGCTGGAGAAAGCAGCCTTAGGCAGTACCCTGTGCAGGGGCTCACGTTCTGTGCCATGTTTTAAATCTCCAGATCTAATGAATTTGACCAAGTAGGGGAGGCTGACTGCCAAACCTTAGGTTGACCAGAAACCTATGAGATGACTTAGTACCGAAGCTCAGCCCCAGTAGAGTCAATATTCATGTGTTAGGACAAACACGTTCTTTCTCCTGGGATTTTGAAAAGAAAAATTTGAAATAAACAGCCAATTGGTAATGAGAGAATAATAAGAATTTATTGCCTAGCTCCCTCCAGGAAGAAGTAGAGATGACCAGAAGCAGGGCACCAGAGAAAAGGTTCATGAATGCTCTTGCAGCTGAAGTGGCAATGAGATGGGAAAGAACTGCTCTGTCCTGGAGGACCCACCATGAAGATGCATAGACAGTGATTGATCTTGGTCTACCTGCCTCCCTATAGCTATGCTTTTCGTTAAAATAATCTCCCATGAATTGACATTACCATTTTGAGCTTTTCTGTTCCTTCCAAATGAATAACCTAGCTAACAGTGGACAGGCTTGATGAAAATGTTCTTTTGAACAGGGCAACCCTAGAACCTTTGTGGACCTGTTTGGGAAAAAGCTTGCCAAACATCTGAAGGCAGCAAACAGTTCTTTATGAGTGAGCATTGATTTGAAAATGGTTTTGTCATTAGAGGCTCATATGCTGGGTGGAATGACTATTTAGCAGTGAAGGAACAATCACAAACTTGATCATCAACAGCAGGTGCGCAAGGGGTCTGGATTCTCCACCTGAAAATTATCATGGGACTCACAGTGAAGCCAGAATCATCCCAGATGCAGAATGTGGGAGACAAGGGGAAGACTTAGAGCCACCAGCCTCTAAGTTCATGTACAGAACATAGTAGGGGGGACTCCAAAATATTTGAAGAATTCATTAAAAAAGAATCTCCTTTCTTCAAGTCTCCCAGTCTTCCTGAGAAGAGTTACAAGGCATGGGAGGCCTCTACATCCCTAGTTGGAATGAAGAATTTCAGTTTTTCATGAGTGACTCCCAGCAATTGCCTGAGAATAGCGTGAGTGTCAAACTGTGCTAAAGGTCCTTCTGTAGCTGAGGGGTAAAGAGAGCAAAACTATGCCTTTCCCTGATCCTTTCCCCAGTTTATCTGTCCTCCAAAACCATCTATCACATAGGGGATGACAAGGATGAAGTTTGGAGTCAGTTTGCACTCTAGTATTTCAGAAATTATCCATTTAAGATTTGTATACCTTTTTAAAGTTTTGGAGATCCCTTTCCATAACTTTTGCTTAGGTGTGTTTAGAGGACCTTAAGGTACCTTGAACGAATGTATGAGAACACCAGGAAGGCAGCATGTAAAAGTACCCGCCTTGAGTGTGCAGGAGTGTGCAGTTGTTTATTTGCTTGACCCAAGGAGGTCATTATGTGTGCAAATGAAGGTATTTGGGATATAGCCAAGGCTTTGACTCTACATGGAAGGCAACTCCTTGTGCTCTATGCCTTATGAAGGGATCTGGCAAAGACTTAGTCTGTGATAAATGGCTATAATCCAGTAAGTAAGATTGCCTCTGCATAATCCTGCTGGATCTGAAGCTTAGAGAAGAAAGGATTTACTATATAAACTCACAATCGCATAACAGCAATTATCTGTTTCTGTATATCAGGCCCTGATGCTCATATATAAAGTTGCCACTGCAGAATGTTTAAGTATGTGCACATACACACACACACAAAACGGAATGGCTTCTCTCTCCCCAAACCCCCTTCCCCATACAAAATGGAATGCCTCCATTGCTCTGTCTTCTAGATATTGGGCTTTTATTAGGCGTATACCTGTCAAAGATTTTAAATATTTAAGCAACAATAACAATAATTTTTATTATTTTTAATCTTTTAAAAATATTTTCACAGTCAGCTTCTTGAAATCCTAAATCCTGCTAAACTTCCTGATTTCTATCCCCAAGGTGTCATTTGAGGGAACCCTGCCTCAGTTTCTTGATATGTTTCTCTCTTCCCTCCTCTTGTCTGGGCTAGAGCAGGGTGGGAACACAAGTGGGTTTGCCCATTGAGAAATGACCTGTAAACAGCACTTAAAAGCTCAGTGAGTAATAGTCAAGATAACAGTATTACATAACTCTCCATGATGCATTCCTGTTCGAAATGCTCTATCTGTATGAAAAGGCCACTTTATTTAAATTAAGCTATATATATATTGAGCAAATGAGAGAAAAACTATGTATCCCTGTATTGCTGCTGAGAAACACTGTCATAGAAGATAGTAAAAACATTTCTTTCTAGCCCCTATCATATAATAAATCAGTGGTCTCATGACCAATTCCAATGTGTGGAAGGGGGTTCCCCACACCAACAAGCGATGCTTGGACACCAGCTGCGTGTCCTACAATTCAATTCAGTGTTGATACTATCTACCCTGGAGATAGCATCAGATCCCACAGGTTAAGGGCTCAATTCTACAAGACTGTCCCTCCACCCCTGTTTCCCACCAACTTCAGAGGGAGTCGCAAGCCCAGGTGGTCACCTGTGTGTCTGACCGACTGGCTACAGATTGGAGAGTCCAACAACCCACTCCTTGGGTTCAATTTATTTGCCAGAGCGGTTCACAGAACTCAGAAATATTTTACTTACTGGATTACCAGTTTATTATAAAAGGACATGATAAAGGATACAGATGAACATTCAGATGGAAGAGATGGAAGCGCGAGGTCTGTGGGAAAGGGTGTGCATCTTCCATGCTCTCTCTGAGTGTGCCACTCTTCCCAAATCTCCATTCTCCCCAAGTCTCCTTCAACCTGGAAGCTCTCTGAATCCTATCCTTTTGAGTTTTTATGGAGGCTTCATTACATAGGCTTGCTTGACGAAATCACTGGCCATTGATGGATTCATTCATCTCCAAGCCCTCTCCCCTTCCCAGAAGTGGGACTGAAAGTTCCAACCCTCTAATTACATGGCTGCTTCTCTTGGCAACCAGCCCCCATCCTTAAGTTACCTAAAGACTTTCCAAAAGTCACCTAATTAACATCACAAAAGAGACCTTTATTGCTTTTATCACAGGATATTGCAAGGGTTTTAGGAGCTATGAGCCAGGAACCCTGAACAAAGACCAAATATATATGAGAAATATATTTTGGCTGTCTGAATGGCCAAATATATATTTCTTATAAATCACAATATAACAGATAGCAAGGAAATAGTATCTTCAATAAATAAAAAGCAACCAAGAAGGTGTGGGGAGTTTGAAATTAGGGTTTGGCTACTTGGTCAATTATATCAAACGGAAAAGAATGGGAAGAATGCAACGAAATTAGGGAAATTAGTAGAAATGGATCTCACGGGTAGAGGTGTCTTTTATTTAAGATGAGGTTACCAAGAATAATTTCCTGAAGGAAACTGCACGGAGTATCTCCCAGTGCATTTGCTTTAATTAACTGAAGTAAATATGACATGACAAAGAGGTTTATCTCAGCTAATGAGTCACTTTGAGAGTCAGGATTTCTTTCTTTGGAAAATAAAATGAAGAAGAGGCTTCTTGCTTCCTTAGCTTTTTAATATACTGGGTCTGCCACGTACAGTCGTGTAGGTTGTCACAGCACGAAGGCATGGAGCCAGGGGGCAGATCCTGTTGAAATCCTGCCTGGGCCCTGTAGCTAAGGCCCTGCCTGGGACTATGTCAGCTGGGAGGGGCACCCGGTTCTAATTTTCACAAAGGAACAACACGGGTTAGTAGTCAACCTGCAATATACTATATAGAAAAATCAAACTTCATTTAATGCTTTATAACATGACACTGAATTTCAAACTTTTGTGCTATTCTTACAGAGACTACCTTTTCACACAGTACAGGTTCAGAACAAGTTTACTATTGTTTTTAAAAAAAAGGACTACAGGCCCAAAATGCAGTCACTTGTGCTAAGCCCCACGTCAGCAAACCAAGACTTAACACCTAACCTAACTGCAGTTTCAACCTCTCACAGCAATGTAACCTTTAACCGGACAATCTGGAATTTCTTGGTCAGCACTAGTGAGGTACCTGCCTGATAGACCCCTTTTATCCCCCAAAGAAAGATGAGGGGGATAAATGAGAAAAAATATGTATCCCTGTATCCCTGTATTACTATAGAAGATAGTAAAAACATTTCTTTCTAGCCCCTATCATATACTAAATCAGTGGTCTCACGACCAATTCCAATGTGTGGAATGGGGTTCCCCACACCAACAAGCGATTCCTTGTACCCTTTTGCCTATAAAAGTCTCCCTTTCTGCGTAGCTCTCTAGAGCTTCTTTCTGTTTCCTATAGGGGATGCTGCTCAACTCATGTATTGTTGAATAAAGCCAATTAGATTTTCAAACTTAGCTGAATTTTGCTTTTTAACACTATCTTCTAGGGCACTGGTTTCAAACAGGTGTCTGTGGTCATGGAGAATGGGGATGCAGGAGTTCTTGGACATGTTTTTAAGATTCTGCAAATTTTCTATAGGAATTGATTTGATTTGATGCTTTTATTCAGATGATAGTCTAAAAACAAACATAATCTCTTCTGCAATAGTAAAAGGTAATACTAAAGAGGACTATAAGATAAACCTAATAAGTCAATGATTTATCTGCACCAAGTAAATCCAAAGAAGAAATGAAGACTTTACTATGTTCTACCAGAAAACTATCACCTGGCCCTTGAAATACATAGGCATTCTGAAATCAAAATCCCCGTTGCTGTAATAGTGAATACCATAGTCACGTTTTGAGTGGTAATTTAATTTCAGCCCAACAACATATTTTGCCACATTAAATTAGTTTTGTTAATTTGATCTTAATTGATTTTGCATTCTCTATTTGATTGTTAATTTGTTTTGATTTTATGCTTGGACAAGGGCTCTGAGTATAAGGAGTTTACAACCAGGTTTGCATATGTACAGGTTGAACATGGCTATTATGTTGCATGTGTACATGTCAAAAATAATTTAAGTCAATTCCAGTAATTTTGGTCCAGTAATCCAGTGGTCCAGTAATTTTTTTTCTTTTGAAAGGATCCATACATTACTCAACCTTGAGAACCCCCTTATACCTTCCATACTACACCTGGGCCTTTTGAAGTTCTGTGGGGCCACAGAGTTATTACGATCAGTCATCCCATCCATGTGTAGGTACCATTCATTAACTGTAGTCTGAATAATTCTCCAAGATATCCATGCTGTTATTCTTCAGATGTACACAAATACTCTTGTATTGAATGAAGCACAAAAATGTCTGAGTATTACTCAATTCTCCATCATTTTCACAGATCAATGGATATTAAATACAAATGCTATATGCATACCATGCACATTTTTACAGTGGGAGCAGGGGAGAGTATTTGAAATTTTCTAACCTCAAAAGTGAGCATTTTTACTTAAAAATGAATGAAAATTATTATTCTGTGAGCCCATTGGCTATTTTGTGGCAAAAGTATGGGTCATAACTTCTTATTTCCAATAAAGATGATACTTTGCACCAGGCTGTATCATGTAAAGGACCCTACCTGGTTTTCCTCCTTTTCGAAAGAATCTAAGAATCTTTGATATTATTCTACAGTCCAGCATCTTATTTCCTCAATCTATGAGTGAGCAGGAAGAAGGAGGTAAAGACCGATTTGACTACATAACTAGTACTTGAAGTTTCTTATGTTCTTAAGTTAGAGAAGACAGTATGAATGATTAATGAAAACAAAAACAAACTTTAAAATAATATGTTCATTTTGTTTAAATAACTCTGTTTAATGGTTGGGCAGGATTTTATTCAGACTATGTGAAAATGGAGTAAAAGAACTGATTATAATACACACAAGGCATTTCTGATTTTCCCTAGAACCGGAGCCCACATCTGCCCAATGACAACTACTGTTTAATGCTTTTCAAAGCTGAGTGGAAACCTTTGCAGGATGGGGCTATGCAAATGCCAGGACCACTGGGAGTGTCAGCTGGTGGACCTGATCCAGCACCTGGTTCAACAGAGGCTGCTGAAAGCAGTGATTCAGGTTTTACAGAGTAAGTTTTTCAGCAGAAGTAGAAAGATTGTTTTCTTATGTTGGACTAACTTAAATCTGTAAATGGTAATGAGGCATTTGTTAAGACAACAGAAGAAATTCTCACTTTTTCCTTCAATCTATAAGTAAGCAGGAAAAGGAAAATAAAGACAGTGTTGGCTACATAACCAATACTTTCTGTTGATGGGGATATGTATAGTTAAAAGAAAAAAAATAAACATTTATGGCCAAAAGATGGAGAAAAATACTCACGTTTGGTTAAAATAGTGTATATGCATTTTTAAGAAAAGACATCTTTAGACAACAGCTCTTTTTTAAAACAATTTTCATACATCACTTGAGTAAAATTTGACTAGGTGACCTTTAAGATTGTAAGAGCCTTTAGAACAGGGAATATGGGGATAATGTTCATCACTGTCTTTCTACCTCCTAGAATAATGCCTGGCATAGGCTGGGCATGTAATAAATAATTGTTGAAGTAATTATTTTTAATTATTTAATTTTAATTGATTTTAACATAGAAATTGATGAATGGTTTCTTGTCCCAAGAATCTATGAAAATAGTTGAGAATCTCCTGTCTTCTATTAGATCTGGAAGTAGGTAAGCCTGGTGATACAGTATATTCTAGTCAAAACTATTGGCAGGAGAAACTCTTAGACTCTGAGATCTTAAAATACCAAGCTTCTAAAAAATTTGCTAGAGTAAGAGCAAAAGAAAACCACCTGCTCCTGGATTCCCATATGTACAACTGCATTTCATCCTGTTTTTCATCTCACATGAATTTGCATATTTTCTCCAACACAAGAGATTCAAAAACCCCAAAACATTGAATTTTATTTTAATTTGTTATTTGGCAATCACAAATAAATGACGTATCCCAGAACTAGCCTTTACCATCATAATCCAAATTTAAACTGCGAGTGGTGCTGTGCAGTTACATTAGGCCCCATGATTAATGAATTCAGTGAACAGAAATAGATTTATGTCCTCATATTGCATTTACTACGTTACGAGTTAACTATGTGGCAACAGATGGCCAGATCCAACTTCCTCTAAATAAACGTTTTTTAAAAAATTTAAAACAAAACCACTAATTTGAAGAGATTCGTGCACCCCGATGTTCACAGCAGCATTATTTACAATTACCAAGATACAGAAACAACCTAAGTGTCCATCAACAGATGAATGGATAAAGATGATGTGGTATATTTATACAATGGAATACTACTCAGCCATAAAACAGAATGAAATTTTGTCATTTACAGCAACATGGTTGGAGGGCATTCTGCTAAGTGAAATAAGTCAGAGAAAGATAAATACGGTATCATATCACTTATACGTGGAATCTGAAACATACAACAAACTAGTGAATATAACAAAAAAGAAGCAGACTGACAGATATAGAGAACAAACTAGTGGTTACTAGTTGGGGGGTGGGGGAACGATATAGAGGTAGGGGAGTGGAGGTACAAAAAATCGGGTATAAGATAAGCTCAAGGATGTACTGTCTAACACGGGGAATACAGCCAATATTTTGTAATAACTGTAAATGGAAAGTAACGTTTAAAATTGTATAAAAATAAAAATTAAAATATTTTAAAATTTAAGATGTTTATTGTAACTTTTTAAAAATAGTAGGTGTCATGAGGGGTGGTGTTTTTTGGGAGCAGAACATTGGTTTATCGTAGGATTACAAATATTAGGAAACTGGTTATTTGAAAAATTGAATAAGATGTGATATAGCATGGGAGTTCCTGAGTAATTAATGTGTCAAAAAGTTTAAGAGACTAGGTTTGTCCTGGGGAGAAGGACAGTGAAATCCCTTGCCCATCTTTTTAACAGGCTACTCGGGCTGGTGAGGACCTGAGAGGCTCTTGCCTGGCACCTTCATCCCTTCAGCACTTCCTAAGTGGAAAGTCTCCTTGGAGAGACAATGAAAAGTCATGGGTCCTTCAGTTGCAGACACACACTGTAACAGTGACTCAGGAACTTCTTAGCAACATCTGCCCTTACTTTATTTGGAAATGACTTTGTTTTTGAACTAAACTGGATCTGATACCAAGGCCAGCACCTCTGTCTTGCAGCCTCCACTGAAAACTGACTATAATATGTCTGTGTTTGTGGGTGAGATATTGCACTTAAATACCCCACAGATACCTAACTGCTCCAAGAATTATCAGTTTGGTTACATTCAAATCTCTGTGATGTGTCAGGGAAATACAGACATGCCTCGGGGTTGTCAGGAGTTGACACTGCAGTAGATAAGATGATAGGATAAAATAGGATAAGATCTGAGAGCAGCTTTGTAAAGTGTAGGGGGTTATGCAGACATTCATCATGAATATTACATACAAAGAGAGCTAATAATACCAAAAATATAGGTAAATATAAAACACAGATTATTCCCAGTACAAAAATATGTATCCATCTCATCTGGAAGAAACGCTACTGTCTCAAATATTAAATTTTATTAATTCTCTCACCTTCCAGTTGAACCTCTTTCTTTTTACCCACCACAGCTTTCTCTTGTCCTTTACTTCTATCTATACTCTTTAATTTCCTAGAGTGAAAGTCTTGAGCAAAAATTCTAAGAGAAAAATGGTTTTTGTGTTTAGAATGCATTTTTGAGCAGTAATTTTGATTACCTAATCAATTAACCAATCAATATAAAATGGATGACAAGTATGCTCTAGCCTAGAAATAGAAAGAAGAAAAATAAACTCCCCAAACAAAAAGAGATGTCTGACTCTCGGAATGTGATAAAATTGGATGTTTTAGTTAAAGTTTGATATTTGTGAGCATTATATGAGAAGTAGATATTCTGGCAAAGTGAAATGTCTGTGTGGTCTTAAAGATTTTTTTTAAATGCCAAGTTGATGCCTAAAGCAAATAGTCACAGCTCAGATATTATGAGATCTGTGAAATCTGAGGTTTGATATTAGAATTGAGATGTGACTTTAACTGACAGCCTTCTGGCTCTGTTGCACACGGTTCTTAGGGCTAGTTTGAAATGGGGTGTTTTTCAAGCATCTGATTTAAAACAAGGTAATAGAATTAATAAAATTGCATTTCCTGTCCCTCTAAAAAGGTGACAAAATTGTGTAAGTCTGAAAAATACACTAGTGATTCAAATGAGACTAAATGGTACAAGTTATATTAACTGGAAGTTAATTGGGGAAGGTAGAACCAGTCGTCACAGCACTCAAAATATTAGCCGATGCAGAGTATACAAGTACATATACAAGGGGCAACTTCCAGATACAAAACACCGTTAAGAAACCTTGGCATAAAATGGAATTTGACTGAGATAACCAGTCTTTTGATTGGCAGATTTAAGCATCTTTTAATATCTACCACCAATTTCATTTCAGGAAAATGCAAACAGAAACCGCCACACATTAATAACTATGTACTTTCAAACTTCTACTAATGAGAGGCTTCCGCTATGTATTCAATCAGTTCACCAGATTTTAAAGTTCTTTTTATTATTTTAAAGGGCATATTTTCTTACTTAAAGGTCTCTTTCTTATCATGTCCATATTGTACCTTTATATGAATGTCTGGAAATCCTACAAGATTTGGTACAAGCTTAAATTAAAAATGGGACTTGAAAATAGAGTCCATTTACTATGATCTGTAATCAGTTCTAACACTTTTCTGAGCTTAAATGACACATCCTAGTACAAACAGAAACTTTAAACATGTTTTGGGGGGCACGCTTTACCCGATATAAACCAATATATAGCTTTCAATTTAAGAGCGAAGATAGGGTGTTATTTTTGATCAACAAATTGTTGCCCAGGAAGAGTTGATTTCGTGCTTAAGACTAATTAGTATAGTTACTTGGTATCTGAGAATGATGAGGCCCGCCCCCAAGTACCACTTACCCCACCAAAAATAAGTCAAAACACTACAGAAGGGGAACATATGATCCAAGCACTATGGTAGAGAAAATGTTACTTAACAGATGAATGTAGGAGAAAGGCCAGTGTGTAGAGAAAAGTGGGCACAAAACATCTTGCTACACCTTCAAGTAAGTCCAGATAAAAGAAGAGAAAGAATATAATTATCTATTGAATCACAATACTTTTGATAGACTCATTATTGTTAGTTAACTTCACAAAATCTGCTTTCTCGCCTTATGAAATGTTTCTATACATTTATTTGTAAATGTATTCAGAAATTACACTTGAAATTGATGCACACATAATTAATGTTGTTTGACTAATTCTGTGACAAAAATCAGCATGTAAATCTGCATATCCTGAATTAGCATCTGAACCATGCCCAGCGCTGTGGGCAACGCGGTTGCTTCTTTGGGGAGCTTGTAACCTAACCAGGGAAATCAGATTAGCTACAGCTCTGTGCATAACTGAAATACAAAACCAGACCTCTTTGACGTTTGTCCCACTCTCGCTAGCTAGGGTACTTGTTCTCACCTTCCTTTCTTAGCCAACACCTTTGAACCACGAATCAATGTTTAGTAACTGCAGGTTCTCACCCCTGTTCACTCTTCCATGCACAGCAACTGGGCTTCTATCACTTGAGAAACAACCTTTGATAAAGGCCCCAAAGGAAAGGACCACAGTCAGTCCTCCCTGGGTCTCTCTGCTGCGTGTGAACCTGCTGGCCACTGCATTTCCCTAGAAAACCCCTTTCTCCCCTGGCTGCCTCTTGATTCCCATTCTGTCCTTCTGTCCTCCTCAGATGCTAGTGCTGGCTCCTCTTCTCTCTGAACCCCTTTAAAATGGATGTTCCTTGGGGGTGTGTTGCCAATTCTCTTCTGTCTCTCACCACGGCTTCCCTAGCATAAGGCTTCCTAATGTTCTGCTAGGTCATGGCAAATAGAGAAAAGAATGGTGACGGACTAAACTTATCGTGCTGATCATTTCACAACATGTACATGTGTTGAATCATTATGTTGTACACCTAAAACTAATACAACGTTGAGGGTATCCATACTTGGGCACAGTGCAATCACTGATGAGCCGCTGAACAAGAATCTTTGACCTGGGAAATCTTACCCACCTATGAATTTAGTAAATATAAACACTTCTCCCTAGTTCCTGACCCATGTGTTCACTTCCTGAGGCATCCTCCACTACGATGCCACACAGACACCCTAAAACACACCTGTGTATGTATAAGCCCCTTAACCTGTCCCATGAGTATCTGCCCCAGCCTCTGTTCCCTGAACTGGTGAATAGAACTTAGTAGGTCAAGGGAGAAACTTAGAGGGCCTCCATTCCTCTTCCTATAGTTCCATAATCAATTGGTTACTAGGTCGTGGCTATTCCACCTTTTAAAATACCTGGATTGTAAATCGATTTTCCATCCCTGCTATTACTGCCCCAGCTCAGGCCTCTATCGTGTTTTGCCAAACCCTAAAGATGAACTAAGTCCCTCCCTGCCTCCAGCTCTGGCTTTGGCCAATCCATCGTCCTCATTGTTGTTGAGTGTCATAGGGAGCCTTGCATCCTCTGATCTTCCCCAGTCTCCCCTCTACAATTTCAAGCTCACATAATGTGCTCCGGTCCCACCCATCTTCTTGCTCTTTGTGGTGTGTGCACACAAACTGCCTTCATGCCTTCACACACATTCTTTCCTCTGCCTTCCTGGGGGACACCACTCATTCCATAAGCCCTACTCAAGTACCACCTTCACTGTGAGTTTCCAGTGGATCCCAAATGCTCTGCTGGCTGATATCCCTATTTCCTGCTGACAGTTGGGGCACTTACGTTATGCCACAGTCTCCTTCCATAGCCGTCTTCTCTCTAGTCTGTGCTCCATAATGGCAGAGATATCCAGTTCAACGCACTGCAGATCATATGTGCATATTTTAAGGAATACATATGAAACCTAAAGGCCAAATGTTATTTTCTGCAGACTGTTTCCTCTGATTAGAATGCTCTTCAATTCTGGAAACCCTTCCCCCGCCACGTGCCTCCACACCTGGTTTCATCCAAGAGAAAAATCCTACTCGTCCTCTGAGGATCAGCCCAAGTCTTCTCCTCAGTAAGGGTTTCCCAACTCTCCCAGGCAGGGCTGGTCTCTTCATTGCCTATGTCCAGTGATGCTTTGCCTGTGCCCAGACTATGACACTGCCTCTTTGCATTGGAACCATCTGTTTACTCTTTCTCTACCTAAGGAGACTCAGGCTCCTAAGAATAGGGGTCCGCCTACCTATCTTTTTGTTCCGAGTGCCCAGCCCAGGGTCTGGGTGTTGGGGACGTTAAACAGAGGGAGGATGTAACACCTAGAACACTGGCCCCACTACCACCCCTCCGGGGTAATCGTGAAACCAAGTTTAAGAGTCCGCACGGTGGGAGGACACACCAAGGAGGCTTTCCAAATGAAAGGGCGAGAGGACCAAGTCTTCACCGACTCATACCCTGCTTCCCACGTCTCGTGGCATTTCGAATTGCATAATCATCTCAAGCAGTTAGAAGTGACTAAACACTGGTATGTCACATCTTTTACCTGCCTACTGAGTTAAATACTTAGCCCCACAAATTACCCAAATTACCTAAAAGAGGCTGGAATCTTGAATCTGCTTAGTCACAGCCTGAATGGCTTGGGACAGCTTGCCTCAGCCAACACTCAAACTAGGGGGTTAAAGAGGTTTTCCTCTGAGCCTCTAAGCAGATCTGTGCAGAACAGGGAGCCAAGCAAAAGCATCGACTCACAGAGGGAAACCACAGCTGAGCCAGCTCGCTCCACTCACCCCAAGTCTGTCTGTGCTCCTCCCCCAGCAGGTGCTGAGGCCCTGAAGCTGATTAGCATCCTGGGCCAGCAGTTCCTACGAATAATACTAGTGAACCCTTGCCAAGGGCTTACTATGTATCAGAAACTCTTTAAGAGCTTTATACCTATTGCCTTACCTAATCCTCACAACTGTAAAATAGATACTATTATTATTATCCCTGATGTATTGAAAAGGAAGAAAGGCATAGAGGGGTTCAACAGCTAACTCAGGGTCCCATACTTGGTGAGGCCAGAATGGGATGCACACCCAGGGGGTCCCACTCCCCAGCCCATGGTCTAACCCACAGACGCCACCCAAGATCAAGATCGGAACTCACTGCTTTCTCAAAGAGAAAAGAAATTTTTTCAAAAGGTGAAAAGAAATTTTCTGGCCATCCATATGAATTCATCCTACCAAGACCTTAAACAAGGAAAAATCCAATCTCTTCTCAGGTTCTTTTGCCCAACAGGGTTTGATGGTGATAATCATTCTTCCCAGGATCTGTTCCCTAAAAGGGGTTTGACAGCATTCTAAGCAACTGTCCCTATAGAAAGAAACACTGTTGTACCAAGTCGCATCATACTTGTCAAAATCAGGTAATTACAGGTCCCAGCTGACGTATCTATAGTTCCAATCCACCAGGTCTCCCTCTTTATATCAAAGAAAGATGCCAAGCCCATTATGAGATCCTTTTAGTCCACATAACACTAACGTTTTCTGCTTGATTTATGTATTCGGCTAGAATATGTTAAAGTAATTCAAACAGGATTTATTAATGCCTTTTGTCTTTTTTCCTGGAATTCTCCATCCTTTGGCCATTTTCTTAATTAATGACCTCTCCTTCTGAATCCCTTTATACGTTTTCTTCTATATGTCAGAATGCTCGGAAACGGCCCAAAGAGCTTTAAAATACACCAAGAGCGCAAACGTTCTCATTTAATACCATATACCACTCTGATACATAAATTGCAAGATTCTAGTTTGGTTTCTTAGTGTATGCACGCGTACTCCCTTATGATTGTCATTGAGTCACATTTTAAAAAGAAAGAAGGGTGTAAAGGGGGTTGTTCAAATTCCCTACCGCAAGACAGGTGTTCCTCTGGGACCCTCATTTCATCTATAGCTGCATTTACTATCCATTAACAACTATTAACAGAAGACAACAGAAAAGCTTTCCCTCCACTGCTTGAAAAATACATGTGACCTGCAGAAACCGAAATATATTTTTAGAAGTGTCTCTTTGGAAAGCCTACATGTGATGACTTTAAAAAAAAAAAAAAATTCTGATGCATCTAGCAATTGTGCTAAGGACAGAAAAGCTGGGAGAATTCTAAATAGCTGTTGACTCTTGCTTCAAGATGCACCTTTCCAGTTGGTAAGGCTGGTATGGGGACATTATAACTGATTCACCATTTGTTTGATTGAAGCTGGATTCCAAATCGAGTTAATGTATTACATTAGCTGGGAAATATGGAAATGCTGCATAAAATGTTGGAATGCTGACCACGTGATCTTATTATTAAATGAACTGCAAAAAAAAAATCCACTTTCCTCTTCATAAGTGTCCAAATGACAGGGTAACAAGATAAAATATTTTCTACGAAAACCTGTTAAATTGTATCATACATATTTATATCTAGTTTAAAGATGAAAGCATATTTTCAATAGACATGCTTATAGCCTTCACCGTAGCCATATTGATTATTCCATATTTAAATAACAGTAAAGCAATAATATAGTAATTTGACCTATCAACATGTTCCTAGAGCCACTGAAGTAAATAAACATTTGAATGTTAAAGTTGTCAAATTAAATTGATCAAGCAAAATCCGTGTGATACTTTTCCTTTGATATTCTCAGCATCTAATAAACCATGCCTAAACCACTTATGTATTATACTTAGATGGTGATTAAAGTATGCCTATCAAATATCAGGCTCAGTTCTGTGAGTTGAGCAGTGGTGTGCTGGTAAATGTTTAACAACCAGCTCTCTAAAGAAAGTTCTGATTTGTAGGAGTGCCTGCTGATTTCCATGGCTGTAAACACTCCCTCCAAGGCTGATTTCAAACTACTGATATGATGTCACTGAACGTGGAGTTGGGAAGACATGTGCCTAGTTGGCGCTCACGACCCTATATGAGCTGGCTCCAGCTCACCCCTGGGACTAAGTTATTTTTAAATGTCTAGATTCTGGGGAATTTCACGTTCACTGCCTTTTTTTTCTCTTCTTGGGGACCACAGAGGTCTCTGGGATGTAATTTCCTTACCTGCAAGATATGTTAATTGGAATAGATAACCTCTAAACTTTCTTTAAGCTCAATTCGTTAAATATTTCAATAATTTCCCTGCTCTGAATTTAAAGGCAGCCTGAATCTGACTCCAAAATTAAAAAGAAAATTCTGTTGAGTCCAAGTTTATTCTCTAAGAACTTGGAGATGAAGGATGACCTCCAACACAGAACATGTTATTCCTATGTTAGTAAGGTTTATTTTATAAAATTTAGGTATACTTTTCAGAAATATGTAAAAAGGGAGGATCGTATGATCTTGTCACAATGATGTCAGTTCCTATAGTTCGGCTCAAAAAGAAAAAAAATGCTGGGTCAGTGAGGAGAAACACATTAAGACTGGCTGTGCCCGCTTCATTTCTACTTCCGCATTTTCAAAATTGGCAAAATCAAAGGCATTCCTATTTCTGATGCATGGGAGAAGAAACAGCTCATTTCCTTTGCAAGAACTGCACTTTAAACCTTTCTTCCTGTCTAGGGAATTACTTGAGAGGGGACCATGAACTGAATATTGATGAGAAAGTTAGTGGTATCATCACAAGTACTATTGCAATGACAATGGAGCAGGAGTAAAAATCAACATAACCCTTTTCCCCACATTTTTCAGAACCCAGACATAAACTATAGAGAACATCAGGCTTCTGGACCTTTCCCCAGAGGCGGAGGGGCTGAAGAGTTGGATACAGCAAGTCGGAGAGGCCTGACTGGTTTGGAGGCAGCTCTGGGGGGATAAGTTAAGGACCCGATATTTGAAGATGTGTATAGATGTTACTAAAAAAGGAAAAGAAACTTCATTCATTGTGGACGGGAATGCAAAATGGTACAGGCACTTTTGAGGACAGTTTGGAAGTTTCTTATAAAACGAAACATACTTTCACCATATGATCCAGCAATCACACCCCTTGGTGTTTGCCTAGAGGAGTTGAAAAATATGTCCACACAAAAACCTGCACACAGATGTTTATAGCAGCTTTATTCATAGTTGCCAAAACTTGGAAGCAACCAAGATGTCCTTCAGCAGGTGGATGGATAAATAATCTGTGGTACCTACAGACAATGGAATGCTACTCAGCACTAAAAGCAAATGAGCTATCAAGCCATGAAGAGCCAGAGAGGAACGTTAAATGCATGCAAGTGAAAGGAGCCATTCTGGAAAGGCTACACACTGTACTATTCCAATTATATGACATTCTGGAAAAAGCAAAACTCTGAGGGCAGTAAAGAGATCAGTGGTTGCCTGGGGCTTTCGGGGGGAGGGAGAGAGATGAATAAGCTGATCACAGAGAATTTTTAGGGCAGTAAAAATACTCTATATGATACTATAATGGTGGATACTTGTCATTATACAGTTGACCGAATCCATAGAAAGTGCAACACCAAGAGTGAACCCTGAGGTCAACTATGGACTTTGGCTGAACATGACGCATCAAAGTAGGTTCATCAGTTGTAACAAATGCACCACTCTGGTGGAGGCTGTTGATGATGGGGGCGTCTGTATGTGTCGAGGCAGGGACCATAGGGGAAATCTCTGTACCTTCCTTTCAATTTTTCTGTGAACCTAAAACTGCTCTTAAAAAAATAAAGTTCTTTTATCAACACCTTGTACACCTTAAACTTACATGATGTTATATGTCAATTATGTCTCAATAAAAAATGAAAAAAATAAAAATAATGTCCTTTTAAAAAATATGTAGAAGAAATCCAACTAGTTTGGTATAAAGATGACTGACTGATAGCAAAGTGGCCATTACCCTGATACATTTCTTCATGACAAGTACTTTTTGAGCACCTCTTATGGTCCACGGCCAATGCTACGCACCAAGGATTCAGGAGCAAATCAGGCGACACAGTTCCTTCCCTCAGAAAGCTTGGAGTACAGCGGATGTTAATGTTCCTACTGATGGATTTAGTGTTTTTTTCCTCTTTTAATAAATTTACTTATTGATTTTTGACTGCGTTGGGTCTTCGTTGCTGCACGCGGGCTTTCTCTAGCTGCGGCGAGCGGGGGCTTCTCTTGTTGCAGAGCACGGGCTCTAAGCGCATGGGCTTCAGTAGTTGTGGCTTGCAGGCTCTAGAGCGCAGGCTCAGTAGTTGTGGCACAAGGGCTTAGTTGTTCTGTGACAGGTGGGATCTTCCTGGACCAGGGCTCGAACCCGTGTCCCCTGCATTGGCAGGCGGATTCTTAACCACTGCACCACCAGGGAAGTCCCGGATTTAGCTGCTGATGAAACTTTAAATCTATGTTGAGCCTTTGATGAATGTTTGTTTTTTTGTTATTTAATGAAATAAGTCACAATAAACTATAGCGAGTCATCCTTCCTTTTTCTAAAATTTTGTCCAGGTTTGAGAAGGGGTCTTTGGTAATCTAATAAAATATTTATCACTGTGATACAACATCAAGATTTTATGTTAATAAACTAAACTGAGCATGTTTCTGGCTTGAAATGTTTGAATGGTGTTTATCGAGCACCGACTATGCCAGGTACTTTGCGTTATATCCCCCTTTCATGTAATTCTCACAGCAATTCTGAGAAATTAGTATTCCCATTTTATAGGTAAGCAAGCTGAAGTTCATAAATATAATAAACTTGCCCTAAAATTGCCCAACAGAGTCAGAATTCATACCTAGGTCTGTCTGACACAAGTCCACGGTTATTCCTCTACCCGCAATGTTTCAAGAGCTGTCAGAAGGGTTGTTACATCTTACCTGACCTGAGGTTCCCATGGGGACCAATACTCACTAGACATTTTTCTCCTTCTATGTATGATGATGTATTACAAATCTGTAGGCACTCTAGGCAGTTTACCCCTGGGAAGGCCAGAGCTCTACCTTTTACTTGCCACCGTACTTTCTTTATCTGCTCCTAACTGTACGGCCTCTAGACCTTCATGACAGTGAGGCATTTTATTCTAACACTAGGCAAAGATAGGAATGTAATGGGAGAAATTATGTGGACCTAAGGCCTGAAACTGTTTTCCCACTTAGGGGAAGAAAATAATGAACTCCAGCAACAGATTTATGGAAACTGAGGCCTTACAGAAAAAAATTTATGTTTTTATGAACTCACATAAATAACACAATTGTTTTTCCTTAGGTCGCTAAAGAGCAAGGATGAGAGAGATGAAAGGAGTTATAATCTTAAAAAGACACTAGCATGCACTCAGGATTCATTGTGGTTACTGGACCGTAGTTGAGGTTTCTAGAGATTGACAGAGAACAAAGTCCACTGAGAAGCAGCAACTGGAAAGAAATTGACACCAGCTTTAATATACACCAGTGTTGAGTGTTTCTGCCCACTTGCAGTGAATGCACCAAATATTTGATTCAATGTACTAGTAGCCATAACATGCTTCTCATTTTTCCCCAGTTCTGAAAGGTGAGTCGTGCTGCAGAAAAGCTTTCATTTGAACATTACATCTGTTTCTCTACTTGATCCCTTTCGAGGCTTTATTATAACATATGTGATTTCTTCCCAAAACCAGTATCACCATTTCAACTCTGTTTGAGATAACAAACTGAATATGAATCCCTGCTCGTCTGAGCCTTGGTATGAAGTTAAAAGGAATCACATCTTTCACAATTGGACTTTTTTCCCCAACAATATATTTTTATCAATTTTTAATTAATGATATGTTTTATTGTTATTCTTATTTTGCTCTCTGCCACTTGCCACCAGACATCTTAGTTATCAAAGTACTATGATGGTCGAATTGAAATGAAATAGCCAACTAATACTTTTGAATTAATCATGTCCAATTTTTGGCAAATAAGTCAGTGAGATATTGAAAATATATTCATATTTGTGTACAAAGGGCCTGCTTATAGTTTTTCTTTAGACAAATCACCTATTATAAATGAAGCTGACGACATGGCAATAAGAGAGAACGAAAGTTATGCCTGATTGAGTGATTATACCAGCCTTTTCTGTGTTGGCTAAATTCAGTCATTGTTTCTTTCCTCTACAACATTTCCAGTTCAGTGTCTTTAATAAGCGGAATCAAGAAGGAGATAGAATGCAGATCCTAGTAGCTATAACTCTGCTGAATTGTTCCTGTAATTGGGTTTATAAAAGGAGTCTGTAGATGATGTATTTCTTTATGAGGTAACATTACAGCAGAAATCTTTCATACAGATCATATTATATGAGCTGTAACCGAGAGGCCAATGAAGTGACTTTAAGGCTGATTTGAGCTTACTTTGGGTTGACCTGGTATTATTTTTATGGATGGTTCTAGTTGGTCTAAGACTTAACACACACTTCTGTTTATGTGGTTGCCATCCTCTGAGACAAGTGGTGACACGGTTTGACTCAGACCTGGTGGAAAAGGAAAATAAGAGCATATCTTCTATTTTGAGAAATACAAGTGTTCTTAAGATACCTGAACGGATATGATCTGAACTACAGATGCAAACATATGAATAAACTTTGATAAACAAAGACATTTTCAAATTAATTAAACAAGCAAATCAAACGTTATTTACAGTGACCACTGCCCATGTTCTCTGTTTGCTTCATAAAATGGGGAGGATTTTTGTGGTGAGAATTGAGTGGTACATGGGGTTATAAGGGCCATCTTTGGCTAAAATGTCAGAAACCACACTAATGATTTATTCGTGAATAATGAGAATGAACTACCTACATGAATGGATAAAAGAAAACTACCTCAGGCACTTCACAACCTGAAGAAAGATTTAGTCACTGTGAAGTTTTACAAAACTGTAATAACGTATCAAGCATTCAATTTGCTTAAAGTCTATTAGCTAAATATCTTTTCATGTCAAAATGCAGTAAAATACACTCATGAAAGTCATGTGGTATCATAAATTATGTATAAAGGGAAATCTATGATTAACCAAAATTTGGTGTGGTCTGCATTACCCATCATAGCTCCAGACCCAGATATCGGCTGAAAAATTTTGCTTTTATATGAATGAAATCCATAGCTTAGAAGGAGCCTCCAGACTGTAAAAGTCAAAGACAAAAAAGAATAAATATAAAAACGTTGCCACTCCTAATTTTGTTTCTGCCTGTTCTATTTCTATTGAACAAATTGAACATGGAGAAATTGTTTCTAGAACTGAGAAGTTTCCTTGCATGTAGGGCAGCTCTGAGCCCAATGCCAAAACTGCTGGTAGAAGTCACTTTTCTTACTGAAATAGTTGCCTCTTAGCTGATGACTACCAGCGTCATGACCAGATATAGCAAGGATGTTGCTGGAAGGCCGCCTGGTGTGAGGTCTGGAGTGAATGCAGAGCAGCTGGTCTCACAGCTGTGCAAACTGTAATTCTGTGGTTGGAGGGGGAGGTAAGGAACAGCCCTAGACTTCCAAGGAGAACACTGAGGACATTTAACCCCCCCTCTCTCTCTTAGAAATGAAGGTTTTGCCTTGAAACCTCTGGTTGTATTTTTTAAGGTCAAAACAAATAAGTAGGACATTCACTTGGGGGAAGAGGGAGAGGGTGAAGAAAAGGGGAGAGGAGATTGTGAAAGAAGAGCTATTTGGCTGAGAGTCTGCAGCAGGCCGAGGTGACCTAATACCCCTGGCTAGCCCCTGGCACTGGCTAGCAGTTCTACTGTGCGGTACAGTTACTTGTAGCTTGAATACGACAGGTACCTTCTCGAGAACTACTATCAAGTGGAAAGTTGAAGTGAGCCTGGGACTACACTAAGAAGTGAAAAACTTCTGCAATTCACCAACACTTGTAAAAATTCAAGCACTTTGTTTCTTATGGATGGATAATAGTATCCTAGAGTGACTGCATTTCATACAATAATGAGATTGACAGTGGAGGCATGAACAGAGCCTAAATTTATAAATTGGTAGATGCTGTATTCAGTCTTTCTGGACTGTTAGGCTATATTAAATTTTTGGCCATGGCAGAGGCATTATTTTAAGTAGAATTAGTCTATTGTTCACATTTCTATTCTTGTGCTTTATTTGTGTCAGAGCTAGGCATTTAAGCTGTCCCATTCACCCAGACTACATCTGTTTCTTGCCTTTTTAGAGCACTTTGCTATTGGCGAAGCATTTTCACATTTGGTCCTCAAAGTAACAATGGGGATTAGGCAGAGAGTGTTACCCCCATCTTACAGGGTTCAAAGATTCAGAGACGATTCAGCTCATAAGCAGCAGACTCAGGTTTTGGAACAAGCAAATCTCCAAACCCGGCACAGAACCTTTGTGTTGATTGATTACTCAAAGAAGAGAAGATATTCCTCTTGACTCTCAAAAGTCAAGATTCTATGATTTTTGATGTGCTCTGCTGACCTATACGGATGCCTTTCTCAAACTGAGAAGTTTTGTTTTCTCTCTGTCTCCCTCCTCTTTTCTCCCTGTATTTCTCCCTTTGCTCTTCTTTTTTTCTCCTCCCCTCACACCACCTCCTCCAAGTTCAGAGGATTGTTGGAAAGTCCAGTAGGTTTTTCCTCAGGTGGCCATTTCCACGTGGCCATTTGCGAAAGACGTTTCAAAGATGATCCATTTAACTCTAGTTGGACGACAGATTATCTTTAAGGTAAATTTCCTTAACTTTCAGAGTTTGAGGGTGACTTTCTCATTTTGGGCAGGTTCTATTCATTCTGTAGTGTAAGCAAGAAGGATTGAATAGGGGTAAAATTTAGTATAGAAAAGTTTTTCCTTATGTGAGACTTTCTGAATCTGTAGCTCATTTGGTCTTGTAAGATGTGGTACCTAGAGAGGCATTTTTTTTTTTTTTTTTGGTAGTATGTTAGAAGAATAGAACAAAGGTGAGGCAGAACACAGAAACAGAAAGGAATAATGGAGTTCATTCTTCACTTTGTGTAGTGAATACTCACTATGTGGCAGGAAGTATTCTAAGTTTTTCCACGTTTTTTAAGTTAATTTATATTGGAGTATAGTTGATTTACAATGTTGTGTTAGTTTCTGCTGTATAGCAAAGTGAATCAGTTATACATATACATATATCCGCTCTTTTTTAGATTCTATTCCCTGTAGAGTATTACAGAGTATTTAGTAGAGTTCCGTGTGCTATACAGCAGGTTCTTACTAGTTATCTATTTATGTATAGTAGTGTGTATATGTCAATCCCAATCTCCCAATTTATCCCTCCCCCCTCAAGTTTAGCAAACCTCCAAGGTGGTCTCCATTATTCGTCCCATTTTACAGGTGAGAAAACTGAGGCAGGGTGAGGTTAAATGTCTCGCCCAAGGCCACACAGCTAGTAAGTGATAAAGTAGGGATTTGAACCTAAAAGAGTCTAGCTCCAGAGTATATCCTTATAGCCACTATCCTACGTTGAAAAACAATTTTTTTCTCACTGCTTCTCTTTCCACCCTTTGTAGAGCTTCATTATGACTTTCGTGGGTCCTATGCACATTTGTCTTTTACCACAAAACATTTTTAAACTATACTTTATAAGTATTACAAAATATTATGTGTTTGTAAAGACATATGTACAACAGGCTGGATTATATTTATTTTTTCTTCTGACTTTAAAAGAAATTAAAACATTTTTGTGGGCCTCTAAATGTATTGTGTGCCTGGGCTCTGTGTCTACTGTGTCCGATAGCTAAGTTGGCCCTGACCTTAGGGTTTTTCTCTTTTAACTTGATTCACATCCAGGTAAGAGAATGAATTGACCACACTCTTACGGCGATAGTGGAAGTACTAAAGAGGGATTTCCTTGCAAAAGCTTTTTCCGAGTTCAGAAATCACTCCAAGAAAACTATCAATTAAGTAATGTTTTTTAAACTGGGGGTTATAAAATCATTTAGATGAGTTAAAACTAGCATTTTTAGAACTAAAATATGTTAGAATAAAACAGAGTGGGAAGGGATGGGATAGGATAATACAGAAAACATCAGAGTACATTTGCAACTTATAAGGGTATTTTGAGGAACATTTTATTCCAATTCTCAATATGTACGTGAGGCGATATAAAATGCACTTCTTACAGTGAATCTTAGCCAAACGTTTTATAAAATACTGAGCTAGGATGCACACCTAGTTCCATCTCTTTCTTTCCCTTAGCCATGTTCAGCTTCAAATGTAACCTCAAAGCAAAGCTGATAACATAAGCTTGCTCTCTTGTAATAAATCGTGTCCATTAAAAATACAGATTTTGAAGTCATATAAAACAGGATGTGAATTCTAATTCTTCCTCTTACTCCCCTTATTAGCTTAAGTTATTTAACCTCTTTGTGGCTTAGTTAGCACATGGATAAAATAAGGAGAGTAATAATAATGCCAATCTCATAGGGTCAATACGAAAAATAAATGAGCAGATGCTGATGAAGGCCTCTGTAAGGGCTCCCTCTATATATGATGACAACTCAAATATTTATTTCTGGGCCAGACTTCAGTTTAGACCTGTATAACTGCCTGTTGGATACCTCCACCTGGATGTATATATAGTAGACATGTCACACTTGCTATGCCTGTATTTGCACTCCTGACCATCCCCCATGCCCCTAAATGGCCCTTTCTATCCTTTCGGTTGCTCAGGCTGAACCTTAAGGTACTCCTTGCTTCTCTCCTGCTCTCACAACCCACATTCAATCCACCATGAAAGCCTATTGGCTATACCTTCAAATACCTATAGAATCTGACCACTGCTCACTGCTTCTGCTGTACCCTGCTGCCGAGCCAGCACCATCTTTCTGGATTACTGTAATAGCTTCCAATCCAGCTGCCCTGCTTCCTCCTTGCCCCACTATAGTCTGTCCTTAACACAGCAGCCCAAGTGATCCTTTTAAAATCTATTTCAGATCATGTCCTCTTGTGCTCAAATCCCTGCCTTGTGCCACATTTCACCATGAGTGGGCAATGGCCCACCGGATCCTCTGTAATCTAGTCCCCATTCCCTCCTACCACTTGATGCACTCCTCTCCAACCAAGCTGGGCTCCTTGCCAGGCCCTAAACACACCGGGAACACTCCTGATTTAGGGCCTTTACACTTGCTTTCCCTCCGTTCTCTCCGCCTTGTCTTCCACCCCATATTGACATTGCTCATTCCCTCCTCTACTGTGGAGAACTTTGTTCAGATTCCCTCTTCTCAATGTTGCCTATCCTGCAATCCATCCCTTTCTTTGCCCCCATATGCCTTATACTCTTAGTTTGCTTTATTTTTGCCTTAACACATAACCTATGAAATACTATACAACTTACTTAACTATGGTATTGTCTACTGTCCATAACTCACTTTTAGAAGTGAAAATTCATGAGGGTAAGATGTTTTTGTTTTCATCACTAATGTATCCCAAGGGTCTAAAAAATTGTCTCAACTTCTAAATTAACATTTGTTGAATGAATGAATATTATATATTATTATTTCTTCTCACCTTCCTCCATCCTCCCCCCATCTCCAGAACAGGCCCAGATGGAATAAGGGATAAATTCAAACATCGCAAAAGCTTTTGCTATATTTTTGAATAAACCATGATGGAGTATTAAACCAACTTGTTACCTTTTGATTGATAACCATCCAGAAATAATGTGCTCTCAATCTGCAGTTGGTTGAATCCGTAGATTCAGAACCATGGATACAAAGGGTTGACTGTACATTGAATCCTCATGTCTGCAATTACAGCCCAGGTATTTAATGTTCAAAGATTCTGCTACTGAATTGTTAGTATAAGGTATACAAATGTGAAAAGATCAATAGGAAACCTACAGGCTTTTACACAATACTTGCCTTCATAAATATTAAATAACTACTAGCATGAGATTATTCCTCTTGTCCTTTGATAACCTGTGTGAAAGTCATGCAAATGAATCCATCATCATTCACTAAGGCCATAAGATCGATTTTGCCTTTTATTTTAACTATCCTTCATTATATAAAAGACTTATAAATTAAAGCAATTAAAATGTCAACACGGCCCACATTTCCCCCCCACACCCCGGAAATCATATCCACTTTATCACCTACTAAAGTGGATGGGGGGGATATGAAACAAAATATGAAAATTCTAGAGTTTTTCTTGTATCATACAACGAGGAAAAACTTATATTATTTGTTCCTTCAGGCCCTCTTCAGTTTATACGTAACACTGGCTATAATGTATGTTCCCTCTGACACTTTATTAATCAAAGAGAAAAATAGCTCTATAAGTTATCTTCTCTTCCCACTTGAATTTTAATTATTTTACTTGTGCAATAAATTATGACGAATTGAAGTTGAGTATATCAAAGAATAACTCCATAAGGAACTTAAAAATATTTTTGGTTAGTATTAAAATGTATGTATGTAAATCTATTAATGTGCACTTATTCTGACCAAGAGTTTATTTGCTCCTGTCAGCTTATATGCCTGTGAAGAAAAAGGAAGCAAAGTTCTTTGTAGTTCATGGTTAAGTTTCACAGACAGTGCCTAGAAGTTAGGATTATTCTATTTGTGAATTCCAAAAGGGTACATGGCAGCTTGATTGAATCTTGCCACTTAGCTAGTCTGCATACTTATTTCCCTTCCCTGGTAATTTAAAAGGATAAAGGGAAAATATAGATCTTATAGGTATACTCATTTCATTTTAATTATGAAAGAACAGGCTACAAGACTTAAAATGCCAATTGGGAACTGGATTAATATTTAGTTTCCTGACTTTCCATTTATTGCTAAGCTTTCTCTAATACCATATTCAACCATACAACAAACACTTATGGACCATCAACTGTGTTAAAGACTCTAATCCCTGAATATTCAAATTTAAAACATTTTGATTAATATGGTACATATAAATGTGCCTTCTGGCAATTCTTAGTTATTATTAATAATTTATTTTAAATTACTATAATATATATTAATTATTCTTTTAATCAAACTTATTTTTATAACTTAGCTTTGATCAAATATTTTAATTCTTATCGTAATTATGCTAGTCTATAGGTTTTATACCATAAATTAGACTCTACATAAAATTAGTGGCATAGTATGTATCCATTAGCACAGCTAGAGTTAGAAGTGCCAATTATTCACACAAATTTTTTAGATTGGATGGGACTTTCGAGATTTAAAAATCTAGAGCTGACTGAATCAAACCCACAAAGGTTAAATGACTTGCCTACGGTCTTAGAGGAAGAGATTAGAATCAGTTCTTCTGACTCCTGATTCTTATTTTTTATATAAGACACATCTCCATCGTCTTCCATGAAATTAGAATATATGGGCATATACAGACAAACCAAACAAGAAACTTAGCATTTAGTGATAATAGTAAATACAATACTTAGATGTTAAAAAAAATTTTTTAACAGTGCCCAGATCAAAAGATCCTAAGAAAATTGAACCATGCAACTCAGATTTTATGTGTTAGTTATCTCATAAATGTATGAATTGTTGTTGAAACAATGACATCGTAAGCAGCCAAGTTAAACATTTACGGCAAAGGGTTTCCTGTTTTCTCTTGGTGTTAATTACTCACTTTTCTGTACCTCGTGTATATTATTTATGTTATCTGGAGTGGTCTTCATTAGTACCACCTTAATGCATGACATAGTGAGATTACCGGGTTAGTTAGCTTTTCCAATGACACAGAAGGAGGACAAACCTTCAGAGAGCCCCACAGTAGAGACTCCTGGTCAGCTACCTGGTCAGCTACTTGGATTCTGGCTACTGAACGCTAGAAGCAATACTTTAAAGGAGATTTTGGGTCCACCAAATAAAAGCCAGACCCACATGCTCTGCCTTCAATTTGAAATCAGTAACAAAAATATTGTGAGGGATACATGCATAGGCATTCCTCAGAGAAAGAGTGAAGGAGAATGTTTACCAAGACCTTCAGATTGGTTCAGCCTGACAATATTCACAATTTTGCCTACAGACAGTCCTCATTGCTAAATGACAATAGCACATTCTGAGATGTCACTTCTCAATATCAGGACTTTTATAATTTAGCTAAGGGATAAAGGTCTTCCCCCTCAAGAGAGGTAGAAAAGGGATCTCAGTTTAAAACTTAATATGACTGACCCAGCCATTCTTAAAAGTAGTCAGAGAAAGCCACTTCTGACTGCAATTTTCTTCTAGGCCTGAAAGAGTAGAGGAGACCAATGGGAGTCAGAAACAAATACTCCTGGCTAACATCAGGGACAAAAACAGATCTCAGCCTTCCAAAGAGGATAAGTATTCTGGGGTTGACCATGCTATTAATTTAAAATCTCCTCCATACATACAAAGTAATTCTGAAATGTCAACAAAGGTTAAACATACTTATGATTAGAGAAATACTTATTCTTCTCAACAGTGCAAAATATTGGTTTTGTGTTTTAAACAATCCTATATCATCCTATGACTAGCTTTCCTTCTTTTGACATCCCTTTAAGAAATTTTAGATGTGCTTAAATCTTCTATTTATCATAACACTTCCATTCATTTTGGTGTGTAATTATGGAGAACCTTTCCGTTTCAGTACCTTCTATGTATCAAATATTCTTCTATATACTGTCAATATAAAAATAAATAGAATAAACTAGCCCATGGGGAAATATTTGCCAGATGAGCTGCAAATCTACATTGCATTCACTTCAATGCAGTGAATGAATAACCTCATGAGGCAGGGTAAGTTCTTACGAGCTAAATGTCAGTGATGTTCATTACTGAGTGAGAACACAATTAGAAACACTTGCTACGAAGAGTGTGAACATACTGTTGTGTTACACGATGTCCTTTTAACACATTTGAATTTCTCAGGAAAAAAACTTCTTCCAGTGTTTTAAATGAGGTCTAATGTGTCTGAGTAACTTTCAGCAAATACGTTGGCTTAATTCTCTCTAGCATGTATACTGTCTTCAGCATACAATCATCTATCAATGTTTGCATATACTAAATGCTAAAGAGAAGTTAAAAAGCCTACAAAAGAGGCTCTTTTAGAAAAATAAAGTCATGGTTCAGAAAAATTTTTGTTCTCTACTCTCTCAATTTAGGCTGAACCTTGAAATTAGCATCTTCATAAAGTGATGAAAGACCCACATTTTGGTGCTATTCTTTGACTGACTTGGGACTGTAGGATTATATCCTTCACTCAAGCTGTGGAGTTATTTCTGAAATGATATTATTAAGTACCATCAGAGACAGGGTGTAGCTGAAGGAATGCTTAAGCACTGAATCAGTATTCAAAATGCCCAGTCCGCTTTATCTGGCAAGTGTACACATTAGTTTTCAGGGAGTTGGTCCCCAGATGATTTCATGATATCATGATTTCCAAGTAGAATGAATATGTGTATATTTATTTCCTTGAAGCATTACTAAACCTCTCAAATATTAAACATGGGCTTATATAAAATGAGTGGGTGTGAGAAAGGGAATGCTAAACATAAATAGTTTAAACCTATAAAGAATTTCTCTGGAAAGAATCAAGAGTAAGTGACTAGGGGTAGGAGAGGAGCGGGAAGAAAGGGCAGATGAAAGCTTCCTTGCTTAATCGTTTATAAATTGTTGTTAAGAGACAAACAAAATTCTCTCTATGCCCAAATTATGTAATTTATCCAGAGTATGCAGGCTCCGCTCTTCAGCAATGCTGGTAACGACACTAATAGTTTAATTACAAGTTGCTGCTCAAGGAGATAAACAAGGCTGTTTGCTTTTTAAACCAGGGGTTACAATTACTTTTAAACGCGGGGGAAAGGCACATCTGCGCGTAGATGTTACTATGTCAGAAAAGCAGCCAGAAACCAGCTGGAAAATCAACAAAGCCCCAGGAGTGAGCAGCCGGCACAGAATTAGAGCAAAACCTCCCGATTTGAACAGTGCAGCAGTAGGCGTGAGGCGTAGTAAACAGGCGGCAAACGTAGGTGGGCAGGGATAGAAAAGTTTTCGGTGGCCAGACCGTGCGCGTTTCCCCTGGGATTCCATCACAGACAGGGACTGAGCATCCGTCCCTCTGCTGTCGGGCTCACAGTCACGCCTCTCACACAGCCCTTGGCTTCAGCACCACCGAGAGGACAGCTCCCCTAGTCGCAGAGCAGAACCCTCCACAACTGCCCTCCTCCGTCCTTGAGAAACATCCTCTCCCACCGCATTTCTCTTTCTTGCTGCTGTCTTTCTTGACACTGTGCTTTTAAGGCTATTCTAAGGAACATATTCAGAAGGGACTGGGAGCTTGTTTGGCTTGTTTATTTCCAGATGGAAGGGAGACAAGTCTTGTCTGAAAAGTCCAATCTTTTCATTGGCCTCCAGAGCAATTTAAGCAGGATAAAAGACTGCAAGTCACTGGCTTTAATCTGGTGGCAAAATGGTTCAGCCCAACTCAGCAGTAGCAGAAACTTGAAACTCTTTTTTAGTGCTTTATTTTATTATTTTGTTGTAAAAGCACCAGTAGTTGGTAAACAACCTTATTAACTGCCTCTTTAGCCCCTTTCCTTCTCTGCTAAGCCAAAGACCCCAAGGGAGTATACCAGAGTTTGATAGCAAAGGAATAATTCTTAATTTCTCTGGGTCAGAAAACAATCTCAGTCCTAAAAGGGACTCTTCTCAGTCCTTTCCAAGACCCCTCACATCATATTCTGAACCTGGAACATACAAGTGAAGGATTAATAGTCCCAAACGGAGACCATAGACTACTACAGCATGCCACAAAAACTGTCAAAGCTCCCTCCAATAAAGTCCTCTTTCCCCAGTGCCAAATCCAGAGGCAAACATTTCAGGGGTGACGAGAAAACACAGGGTTAAAAAAATCAAAATCACCAAGACAGGAAAATTACACTCCAAAGAACTTGGCTACTTTGGCACATTCAGTTACCATCCTATCGGTCATAAAATATGGTTCCTAAGCCAACACATCTTGTTTCTTTATGCAGAGTTTTCTCTTGTGTTCAAACTTCTCAATAATGTGTAAAATAGTCATTATCTGAAGTTTCTCTTTGTTCCAGCACACACACACACACACACACACACTTTGTTTGATTCAGTTCCATTTTCAAGGGTCGAGTCTCCTAAAGAAAAAGGTATTGATACCATGTTCTTTTAAAACTTATTTTGAAGGAGGATCTTCAGGAAATGCCCTCACTCTTTTTGCACTGGAGTTGCTAGAATACCAAGGGATTCTAGAAAAGAAGAGACACAAGCTTGGAGGGAGAGACTTAGCAGTCTTTCAGAAAAGGCAGTCCCGTGAAGTAAGTGGCGAACCACTTCCTCTGGGTGATAGTGACCGTCTACTAGTAACAGGAGGTGAGGTCTGCCTGTGAATCTGCAGCAGCAACAGAGTGGAGACAGCGGACACTGGGTGCTTCCTTTCAGGTAACCCTGACAGGTCTCAGTTTGACTCCCTGAATCCCTCAGTCTTCTCTGTGGTTCATTTCTTCCTTCTTTCTTTCTCCCTCCTTTCCTTTTCCTTCCTCCCTCTCTCTAGCCCTCTCTCCTTCCCTTCCTTCCTCTATCTTCCTCTCTTCTCCTTCCCCCTTCTTTCTCTCCCTCCTCCACGTCAGTTACCCTTTTCACTTAATTCCATCTGGGCCACTTTGGGCACCAGTTCCAGGGACAGCTATCTATCATCAGCCCATATGCATCCTATAGACCATATTATTATTATCATCACTATGGTCGCTTGCCAAGTGCTTGGTCCTGTTCCCAGCTGTGAACCCCGCCCCGCCCCTCCTCGCTCCAAAACCGCAGCAGGCGCATCAACCCGGCAAAATCACCAGAGTCTGAATGTCACCAACAAGTTCCACCCTGCAGTAGCCCCACCAGCAAACCACACCAGCGGAGCCTCGCCAAACCCTCTGCCCCACAGCCGGTGTAGCACCCCGACGCAGCTCTCGGCTACGCCTACGATCATTGTTATCGGTGACAACACATCCTTCTCTTCGAGGAAGGGGAAAGCCCGCGTGTGACTCCCCGGCGGAGGCAGGGCTCCACGCACGACCCTCCCCCACCTGCTCAAAACACACGCACACACGCGCACACACACACACACACACACACACACACACACACCCCTCCTTACTCGGCACACAAAGGGAGCGAGCGAGCGAGCGCCAGGGACCCGGCTGGGTAGGAAGCGGGGCGGAGGGGAGGGCACGGCCGGGAGGGGGAGACCAAAGGAGGGGCTGGGGGCTGAGCCAGCCGGGGAGGAGGGAAGGAAGCGGGGTGGCGGAGAGAGCAAGGCGAGAGCTTCGTCCTCACCTGCCCCCAGGTTGAAGGAGATCCTGGCCTCCGCGAGGTACGGCGTGTCGCTCTTGGAGCGGACTCTTCTGATGGGCCGCCGGTCGATATCGTCCTCCGAAGATGCCGCCATTAACGTGGGAGGCAGGAGCAGGGTCGCCCGGCGAGCTGAGAGGGAGAAGGAGACGGAGAGGGAGGGAGGGAGGCGGAAAAAGGGGAGGAGGGGCAAGGAAGAGGCTCACCCACAGGGCAAGGGGGAGGGCAGAGGGGGATGGGAGAGGAAGGGAAAGGGGACGGGGAGGGAGGGGGGAAAGAGAGGGGAAAGGAAAGAAGAGGGAGAGAGAAAGAAAGAGAGCAAAGGAGAGAAAAGGGTGAGGGGAGAGAAAGAAAACCCGTTAAGGATTTGTGGACGGGAGCAGGGCTCAGCCTAGCCCCGGCTTGCGCTCAGGGCTCCCCCTAATTCCACTCGGCCGCAGGGCCAGCGGGTCAGGGCTCCGGACGGACACCCCGCCTCCTGCCCGCAGCCCCGGTTTTCAGCTCTTGGCACAGGTAGGCTAATGCGAAAGGGAAGACTCCAAAGCAAGGATGCCCGGTCAGCACTGTGCCCTCTCCCGCCAAATGCACCTACTCCGCTTGCTTTTCAAGTGCGCACGAGGGCCTCCTTAACCCACAGGGTTCTCTGGGCTGAGGATGCCCGACCAGATAGCCCAGCTTCAGCTTTCCTTGCGGGAGTTATTATTCCTGGGGTGCAAGCCTAAGCCCAGCTGGTCATGGAAGAGAGCACGCTATATCCAGTATCTGCTCCCTCTTCCCCAACCTGGAGCTCAAACAGAGATGGAACCAGATCTGGACTCCCTGGAAGCTCTCTTGCAGGCCCCCGTTGAGCCCTAGAGGTGGAGGACAGAGGGAAAGTGTACATAACTTTGGGGGCAGTTTGGCAGTAAAGTTTCTAGAGTTGATATTCTCAATGTAGACTAGACATATTCATGCAGAATCGAGTGGCTTTCTTACCACCACGGGTTTCTAGGATATGTTTATCTCTACAGAAGTACCCATTCAACTTTTTATTTGGCGATCTAGAGCATGAAAATAGTCTTTGGATTGGACCTGTAATCTCTATAACTCTCTACCATTGTTTCTGAAGGAGAGGGTGAAGATCAAGGGCACCTTACATTTCTTTGAATGTTTGCACTGCAACTTTCCCATGTTATACAGCAGACAAACCTAGAAAGGTTTCTGGAGTATGAGTCAGAATGGTTTGCTTCTCCTACTGAACCTACTGATGGGCTCAACTCTTTGATGGCAGCTTCAGTCACGTCTTTTTGTGCCCTGATGTTGCCACATTTCTTTCTAATAAGAGCCCACCTGGAGTACACAGATAAATGTTACCTTGATTCCCTCCCTGCTACAAAGGAAATCTCAGTGTCAATTCATGCCCTTCAGTCTCAGAGGATGAAGTGCTGCTTCAGCTCTGCAAGACTTCCCTCTCCATTTCACCTGTCATTTCTAATTCTCACCCTGTGTCCTTGCGCCCGCCCTAGAATCTTCAGTCTCTTTACACTGGTCTCTTACTTCACACATAGGTAGTAACTCTCCATCTGCCCTATCCTTGCTGCTTCCTCAATCTCTACCACACTATTTCTCTCCCATTCTGTTTACCCTTCCTGTGGAACTCTTGGCCCCACAGGCTGCATTTTTTCACTCTTAATCCCCTCCTTGCATCCCTACCACTACTTTTTATCCCCACCACTCAGACAAAGTTACTTTAAAGGTCATCAACATCCTTTCAACAGTTAAGTCCATTTCTTTCTTGAGTAATCTATCCTTCTTGAAATAATCTCCTCCTTTGGCCTCCCTGTACTAGACTTAACTTCCTAATCGCTAGATTTCTAATAGCCGTTTCCCTGCGTGTTAATTTGAAAATGCATATCCTGGCATTCAGGGCCCTTTATGACCTGATTTCCATCTGGCTTTCCAAATTCATCTCTCATTATTTCCCTACAGTCTGTTCAGAGTTGTCCAAACAAGCCTGACTTATTTCTGCATCTGTACCTTTCCTTCTTTTGTACACCACGAATTTCTCCCCCATAAACTTTCCATGTTCTCCCTCAGGAATGTGAGATAACTGGCCCACTAGTCTGTGGCATGAATCCAGTACATAGTAAATGCTCAATAGATATTCTTTTAATAAAAAAAGAGAGGAGAGGGAGAAAGCAAGGGAACAAGGAAGGAGAGAATAGGAAAAACGGAGTGAAGGAGGGTTATGTAACTAATGAGTAAATGAGTAGCTAAATTGGGGACCAAATCCATGCCTGACTTCAAATCCTGTCTTTAACCAGTATATTGATTTGCGAAGTATATATATTTGGTTGACTATCCAAATTTTAAATTCATTTTCTATGATATTTGCCTCCTTATTATTTCCCATTTATCTCTGTTAAACATAGATTAAAAATGGATGCCTCCTATCCCAGGAGGAACAACAGGGGTACTTGGCTTGTCAAATGAACCATGAAGGTTAATGCTTTTCGATGATTAATCAGGCTGCAAACCAATGTGATTTTAACATTTAGGTGCAAGCTCTAAAGGACGTGCAAAAGTAAGGAAATAAACTCAAACGGTTCTGAATATTGTATAAACTATACCTCTCTTTGAATTAATGCAGTGCTATTTGATTGTTCAAATTGTTTGGGATTCCCCAACCCCTTGTATTTTCATTCATCACCCATGTCTTTAAAAAAAACAATAAAGTCATCTGAAGGAATACCTAGTCTTAGCTTTCTCTCTGTTTCTTTGATATTACATAATAATGGTTCTTCATAAAGAGAAGTAAATATTTGAATTTCTGTTTCTTATTCATTCAACATTTTAGAGGATTAGGAACTAATAATGCTACAATTTTAGGTTTACCTTTCTTCAAAAGAGTTTAAATGTACTTTCATATTATCTCTTTCATATGGACTATTGCTATTGAAATAATTCTAGATATATTTTTTCAAAAGAGACATAAAAATACTACATCTATCCCCGTGTTCTTGAATTATTTTATGATATTTTCATTTCTGACTATTACCTTCCATCTTTTTGGCTTCCATAATTTACTGTCTTCTTTGTCTCATCTATGTTTTCCCATTATCTTTTCACTTTGCCTCTTTTTTTCTCTCCCATATTTCTTAGTTTTTTATAATTCCCCTACAAAGTCAATCCCAGATCATGTATCTCACTCTTATCCTGTATGAAGGATTCACTCCTTTATGAAGTTTTTACTCTTGTGGGCTTGTCCCAATGTTTCCACATTCTTTATTCTTGGATTCCTTTCATATATATGACCTCTTGTCATAAAATATCGGACTAAGTAACATCGGGGAAAGAGCCCTGGCGTGGGAATCAGGGCTGGTGGAGGCTGTTCCCAGTCCTACCACTACCTCACCAAGTACCACTGGGTAAGTCACCCTGTCCCCTCAGCTAGAGAAGTGCAAGTGTCCTCTGGCACAAAAGCAGACACATAGGTTGTAGGAACAGAATAGAGCATCCAGAAATGAACCCACGCTTACACGGTCAATGAATCCACGACAAAAGAGGCAAGAATACACAATGGGGAAAAGACAGCCTCTTTAATCAGTGGTGTTGGGAAAACTGGACAGCTACCTGCAAAAGAATCAAACTGGACTACTTTCTCACACCATATACAAAAACAAAAACAAAAAACAAAACCCGAAAAACTCCAAACGGATTAAAGACCTAAATGTAAGACCTGAAACCATAAAACTCATAGAAGAAAACATAGGAAGTATGCCCATTGACAACAGTCTTAGCAATATTTTTTTGATATGTCTCCTGAGGCAAGGGAAACAAAAGCAAAAATAAACATATGGGACAGCACCAAACTAAAAAGCTTTTGCACAGTGAAGGAAACTATCAACAAAATGAAAAGGCTGCCTACTGAATGGGAGAAGATATTTGCAAATGATATATCTGATAAAGAGTTAATATCCCAAATATACAAAGCACTCACACAACTCAACATAAAAAAATAATCAACTCGATTAAAAAATGAGCAGAGGAGGTAAAATAGACATTTTTCCAAAGAAGACATACAAATGTCCAGCAGGCCCATAAAAAGATGCTCAATATCACCAATCATTAGGGAAATGCAAGTTGAAACCACAGTGGGATGTCACTTCATGCCTGTCAGAATGGCTTTGATTGGGGAGACAACAAATAGCAGGTGTTGTCAAGGATGTGGAAAACAGTGTGGAGGCTCCTCCGAAAGTTGGAAATAGAACTACCACGCAATACAGCAATTCTACTCCTGGGTATTTGTCCAAAGAAAACAAAAATGTGGATCTGAGGAGATATGTCCAACTCTATGCTCATTGCAGCACTGTTTACAGTGTCAAGGATATGGAAACAACCTGGGTGCCCATCAGTGGATGAATGGATAGAGAAAATGTGGTATATATATTCAGTGGAATATTACTCAACCATAAAAAAGAATGAGGTCTTGCCATTTGTGACAACATGGATGGACCTGGACGGGATGGAGAAGGACAGATACCATGTGATCACACTTATATGCAGAACAAATGAGCAAACATAACAAAATGGAAGTGGAGTTGTAGATGCTGAGAACAGACAGGTGGTTGCTGGGAGAAGGGGTTGGGGAGTGAGAGAAATGGGTGAGGGAGATTAAGAGGTATAACTTCCAGTCACAAAATAAATGAATCATGGGTAAGATATGTACATTGTGGGGAATATAGTAAGTACCTATGTAATATCTTTGTATGGTGACATATTGTAACTAGACTTATCAGTGGTGACCAATTTGAAATGTAGAGAAATATGGAATCACTATGTCATGCACCAGGAACTAACATAGTGTTGTAGGTTAGTTATACTTCAAAAATAAACAAACAAATGAACTCATAGAAAAAGAGATCAGATTTGTGATTACCAGAGGTGGGAGTGGGAGGGGGAACTGGATGAAGGTAGTCAAATGGTACACACTTCAGGTTATAAGATAAATAAGTACTAGGGATGTAATATACAACAGGATAAATATAATTAACACTGCTGTATCTCATATATGAAAGTTGTTAAGAAGTAAGTGCTAAGAGTTCTCATCACAAGGTAAAATATATTTCTTTTATTTTGTATCTATATGAGAGGATGGATGTTCACTAAACTTATTGTGGTCATCATTTCATGATGTATATAAGTCAAATCATTATGCTGTGCACCTTAAACTTATACAGTGCTGTGTATATCTCAATAAAACTGGAAGGAAAAAAATGCAAGCATCAGACAACATGACCTTAAGGCCCTACCGAACTTTAATACTCTATAAGTATTTACAGCTATTCTTGTATCTCTACTTCTTTCCATAAATATCCATGGCATATTTTGTCTCTTAATCTAAGAAAATACATTGTTCCTTTGATTTGTAACCAATCATATTTAGGAAACCACATGGTATCCATACTTCTCTCAAGTGATTTCATATCATTCAACTCTGTTTTATGTAACTATACATCCTTTAGAATCTGTTTCTTTTTCCTCATACTGTTTGCATCAGGTGGCAACACACATATGATTGTCGGTGGTTTGCGTGTGTGTGGCTGTGTGGATGTGGGTGTGTGTATAGAAAGGATTGAATTCAACCATGACCTCAACAACTTCCAAATACAGTGGGTTTTTCTGTTTGTTTGTTTTTTGTTTTTGTTTTTAAGATTGCTCTTTTTGAATGTGATTGCTGACTCAGGATAAGGGCCGTTTTTGGTTTTTTCTGTTTTTTTTTTTTCCCCTAAAGCCAGTCAATATTTTAAGACTAAAGACACTTATATGCACGTTATATCCAGAGCGAGTCAGAAAAAGAGAAGCAGCACAATAAGGGGCTCAAAAAATAACATTTTATACATCCATCACCGGCATGGAAGAGGATGGAGATGGGGAGGGGAGGAAGAAAGAAGAGTGTAAAATTTCATCCTGACTAACTCTTCAGGTGAGAGAAGCTTATCCTTTAAAAATGTTACTCAAAGTGTGCTTCTAGGACACCTCTACATCAGTATCACTTGGAATACTTGTTAAAATGTACATTTTCCAGGCTCCCAACCTGGATCTATGGAATTTTGAGGGGATGAGACCTGGGTACCTAGATTTTCAAAATATTCTTAACTATGTCCACTCTCATCACTTGTGTTCAATATTATACTGGAGGTCTTGGCCAGGGCAATAAAGTAAGTAAAAGAAATTAAAAAGGTATAATAACTGGAAAGCAAAAATACAATAAAATTGTGATTAGACATATATGTTATAATTGTATATGTACATAATCCATAAGGATCTGGACTATTATAAATAATAAGTGAATTTTACAGCATCACTGGATATAATAGCAGTATAAAATAATGATTTGTTTCTATATACTAGCAAAATAGAACATGTAATTTAAAAAGGACCATTTGCAATAGCATCAAAACCATCAAATATCTATGAATAAATCTAACAGTTGGTGAGCAAGACTTCTACATGAAAACCTACAAAAAAATTCCTGAAGGAAATTAACAAGACCTAAGTAAATGGGGAGTGGGGTGAATATACCACGCTCATGCTCACGGATTGAAAGGCCCACTACTGTTAAGGCATCAGTCTCTTCAAATTGATCTATAGATTCAATGAAACGCCAATCAAAATCCCAGCTTTTTTTTTTTTTCTTTCAATTTGACAAACTGATTTTAAAATATATATGAAAATGCAAATGGCCAAGACTAGTCAGGACAATCTTGACAAATTAAAAAATAACTGGACTATTTATAGTAGAAGATACCAAGACATTATAAAGGTATAGAATTCAAAAACAAAGTAAGATACAGTAGTTCCCCCTTATCTGTGGTTTTGCTTTCTGGGTTTTAGTTAACTGTGGCCAACTGCAGGCTGAAAATATTAAATGAAAAATTCCAGAAATAAACAATTCATAAGTTTTAAATCGCATGCTGTTCTGAGTAGCATGATGAAATCTCGTGCCCTCCCATTCTGTCCAGGCCAGGATGTGAAACATCCCTTTGTCCAGCATATCCCAATCTTAGTCACTTAGTAGCCACCTCAGTGATCAGATCTACTGTTGCAGCATTGCAGTGCTTGTGTTCAGGTAACCCCTACTTTACTTAATAATGGCCCCAAAATGCAAGAGTAGTGTTGCTGGCAATTTGGATCTGCCAAAGAGGAGCCATAAAGTGCTTCCTTTAAGTGAAAAGGTGAATGTTCCTGACTTAATAAGGAAGGAAAAAGATTATATGCTGAGGTTGCTAAGATTGACAGAAAGTACAAATCTTCCATCCTTTAAATTGTGAAGAAGGAAAAAACAATTTGTGAGAGTTTTGCTGTTTTCCCTCAGACTGAATAAGTTCCAGCCATAGTGTGTGATAAATGCTTAGTTAAGATGGAAAACGCATTAAATTTGTACAATAAGATATTTTGAAATACAGAGAAATAGATCACATTCACATAAATTTTATTAGTCTACTGTTATAATTGCTCTCTTTTATTATTAGTTAATGTTTTTAATCTCTTACTGTGCCTAATTTATAAATTAAACTTTAATATAGGTATGAATATATAGGAAAAAAACAGTATATATAGGGGTCAGTACTATCCAAGGTTTCAGGCATCCACTGGGAGGCTTGGACTATATCCCCCACAGATAAGGGTAGACTACTGTAAATGGGCCAATGGAAGAGAATCTAAAAATAGACCAATATATAAATAGTCACCTGACTGTGACAAGAGTCTCACTGCAGTATTGTGGGGGAAAAGATGGACTTTTCAATAAATAATGCTCGATCGCTTGAATATACATAGAGTGAAAGAAAATAAACTTTGATCCCTACGTCACAGCATACACAAAATTCAATTCCAAATGGATCATGGACCTAAATGTGAGAGGTAAACAATAAAGTTTCTAGAAGAAAAATTTTTAAGAGAAAAATATTTTATCACATCAGCAAATATTTTTAAACAGGACATGAAAAGCACTAACCATAAAAGGATAAATAGGTATTATGGTGCCATTAAAATTAAAAACTTCTTTTCATCACTAGACAATTAAAAATGCAACATACCAAAATATGTGGGATGCAGCTAAAACAGTGTTAATAGGGTAGTTTACAGTTGTAAGCATTTATATTAGAGAAGAGTAAAGGTCTCAAATCAATTATCTAGTTTCCTAACTCAGGAACTTAGAAAAAGAAGGGAAAAATAAACTAAAGCAAGGAGAAGGAAGGAACTAATAAAGATAAAAGCAGAAGTCAATGAAATTGAAAACATAAAGACAACAGAAAAATAAATAAAACAAAAAGCTCATTACTGAGGAGCTTCAAGATGGCGGAAGAGTAAGACGTGGAGATCACCTTCCTTCCCACAGATACATCAGAAACACATCTACATGTGGAACAACTCCTATAGAACACCTACTGAACGCTGGCAGAAGACCTCAGACCTCCCAAAAGGCAAGAAACTCCCCACGTACCTGGGGAGGGCAAAAGAAAAAAGAAAAAACAGAGACAAAAGAATAGGGATGGGCTCTGCACCAGTGGGAGAGAGCCGTGAAGGAGGAAAGGTGTCCACACACTAGGAACCCCTTCGCGGGTGGAGACTGCGGGTGGCGGAGGGGGGAAGCTTTGGAGCCACGGAGGAGACCGCAGCCACAGGGGTGCGGAGGGCAAAGCGGAGAGATTCCCGCACAGAGGATCGGTGCCGACCAGCACTCACCAGCCCGAGAGGCTTGTCTGCTCACCCGCCGGGGCGGGCGGCGCTGGGAGCTGAGGCTCGGGCTTCGGTCAGATTGCAGGGAGAGGATTGGGGTTGGCGGCGTGAACACAGCCTGAAAGGGGGCTAGTGCGCCACAGCTAGCCGGGAGGGAGTCTGGGAAAAAGTCTGGAGCTGCCGAAGAGGCAAGAGACTTTTTCTTGCCTCTTTGTTTCCTGGTGCGCGAGGAGAGGGGATTCAGAGCGCCGCCTAAACGAACTCCAGAGACGGGCGCGAGCTGCGGCGATCAGTGCGGACCCCAGAGACGGGCGTGAGACGCTAAGGCTGCTGCTGCCGCCACCAAGAAGCCTGTGTGCGAGCACAGGTCACTCCCCACACCGCCCCTCCCGGGAGCCGGTGCAGCCCGCCACGGCCAGGGTCCCGTGACCCAGGGACAACTTCCCAGGGAGAACACATGGCGCGCCTCGGGCTGCTGCAACGTCACGCCTGCCGCTGCCGCCGCAGGCTCGCCCCGCCTCTGTACCCCTCCCTGCCCCCGGGCTGAGTGAGCCAGAGCCCCTGAAGCAGCTGCTCCTTTAAACCCGTCCTGTGTGAGCGAAGAACAGATGCGCTCAGGCAACCTACACGCAGAGGCAGGGCCAAATCCAAAGCTGAACCCCGGGACCTGGGCGAACAAAGAAGACAAAGGGAAATTTCTCCCAGCAGCCTCAGGAGCAGAGGATTAAATCTCCACAATCAACTTGATGTACCTGCATCTGTGGAATACCTGAATAGACAATGAATCATCCCAAATTGAGGAGGTGGACTTTGGGAGCAAGGATATATATATATTTTTTTTTTTTTTTTCCCTTTTTCTCTTTCTGTGAGTGTGTATGCATATGCTTCTGTGTGTGATTTTGTCTGTATAGCTTGGCTTTTACCATTTGTCCTAGCGTTCAGTCTGTCTGTGATTTTTTTTTAGTATAGTTTTCAGTGCTTGTTATCATTGGTGGATTTGTTTAAGTGGTAAATTTAAGAAAATTGAAATCATATCAAGTATCTTTTCTGACCACAACGCTATGAGACTAGATATCAATTACAGGAAAAAAATCTGTAAAAAATACAAACACATGGAGGCTAAACAATACACTACTTAATAACCAAGAGATCACTGAAGAAATCAAAGAGGAAATTAAAAAATACCTAGAAACACGTGACAATGAAAACACAATGACCCAAAACCTATGGGATGCAGCAAAAGCAGTTCTAAGAGGGAAGTTTATAGCAACACAATCCTACCTCAAGAAACAAGAAACATCTCAAATAAACAACCTAACCTTACACCTAAAGCAATTAGAGAAAGAAGAACAAAAAAACCCAAGGTTAGCAGAAGGAAAGAAATCATAAAGATCAGGTCAGAAATAAATGAAGAAGAAATGAAGGAAACGATAGCAAAGATCAACAAAACTAAAAGCTGGTTCTTTGAGAAGATAAACAAAATTGATAAACCATTAGCCAGACTCATCAAGAAAAAAAGGGAGAAGAGTCAAATCAACAGAATTAGAAATGAAAAAAGAGAAGTAACAACTGACACTGCAGAAATACAAAGAATCATGAGAGATTACTACAAGCAACTCTATGCCAATAAAATGGACACCCTGGAAGAAATGGACAAATTCTTAGAAATGCACAACCTTCTGACACCTGAACCAGGAAGAAACAGAAAATATGAACAGAACAATCACAAGCACTGAAATTGAAACTGTGATTAAAAATCTTCCAACGAACAAAAGCCCAGGACCAGATGGCTTCACAGGCGAATTCTACCAAACATTTAGAGAAGAGCTAACACCCATCCTTCTCAAACTTTTCCAAAATATAGCAGAGAGAGGAACACTCCCAAACTCATTCTACGAGGCCACCATCACCCTGATACCAAAACCAGACAAAGATGTCACAAAGAAAGAAAACTACAGGCCAATATCACTGATGAACATAGATGCAAAAATCCTCAACAAAATACCAGCAAACAGAATCCAACAGCACATTAAAAGGATCATACACCATGATCAAGTGGGGTTTATCCCAGGAATGCAAGGATTCTTCAATATACGCAAATCAATCAATGTGATACACCATATTAACAAATTGAAGGAGAAAAACGATATGATCATCTCAATAGATGCAGAGAAAGCTTTCGACAAAATTCAACACCCATTTATGATAAAAACCCTCCAGAAAGTAGGCAGAGAGGGAACTTTCCTCAACATAATAAAGGCCATATATAACAAACCCACAGCCAACACTGTCCTCAATGGTGAAAAACTGAAACCATTTCCACTAAGATCAGGAACAAGACAAGGTTGCCCACTCTCACCGCTATTATTCAACATAGTTTTGGAAGTGTTAGCCACAGCAATCAGAGAAGAAAAAGAAATAAAAGGAATCCAAATCGGAAAAGAAGAAATAAAGCTGTCACTGTTTGCAGATGACATGATACTATACATAGAGAATCCTAAAGATGCTACCAGAAAACTACTAGAGCTAATCAATGAATTTGGTAAAGAAGCAGGATACAAAATTAATGCACAGAAATCTCTTGCATTCCTATATACTAATGATGAAAAATCTGAAAGTGAAATTAAGAAAACACTCCCGTTTACCATTGCAACAAAAAGAATAAAATATCTAGGAATAAACCTACCTAAGGAGACAAAAGACCTGTATGCAGAAAATTATAGGACACTGATGAAAGAAATTAAAGAGGACACAAATAGATGGAGAGATATACCATGTTCTTGGATTGGAAGAATCAACATTGTGAAAATGACTCTACTACCCAAAGCAATCTACAGATTCAATGCCATCCCTATCAAACTACCACTGGCATTTTTGACAGAACTAGAACAAAAAACTTCACAATTTGTATGGAAACGCAAAAGACCCCAAATAGCCAAAGCAACCTTGAGAAAGAAAAACGGAGTTGGAGGAATCAGGCTCCCTGACTTCAGACTATACTACAAAGCTACAGTAATCCAGGCAGTATGGTACTGGCACAAAAACAGAAATATAGATCAATGGAACAGGATAGAAAGCCCAGAGATAAGCCCACGCACATATGGTCACCTCATCTTTGATAAAGGAGGCACGAATATACAGTGGAGAAAAGACAGCCTCTTCAATAAGTGGTGCTGGGAAAGTGGTGCTACATTTTACATTCATGTAAAAGAATGAAATTAGAACACTCCCTCATACCATACACAAAAATAAACTCAAAATGGATTAAAGACCTAAATGTAAGGCCAGACATTATAAAACTCTTAGAGGAAGACATAGGCAGAACACTCTATGACATAAATCACAGCAAGATCCTTTTTGACCCATCTCCTAGAGAAATGGAAATAAAAACAAAAATAAACAAATGGGACCTAATGAAACTTAAAAGCTTTTGCACAGCAAAGGAAACCATAAACAAGACGAAAAGACAACCCTCAGAATGGGAGAAAATATTTGCAAATGAAGCAACTGACAAAGGATTATCTCCAAAATTTACAAGCAACTCATGCAGCTCAATATCAAAAAAACAAACAACCCAATTCAAAAATGGGCAGGAGACCTAAATAGACATTTCTCCAAAGAAGATATACAGATTGCCAACAAACACATGAAAGAATGCTCAACATCCTTTATCATTAGAGAAATGCAAATCAAAACTGCAATAAGATATCATCTCACTCTGGTCCGAATGGCCATCATCAAAAAATCTAGAAACAATAAATGCTGGAGAGGGTGTGGAGAAAAAGGAACCCTCTTCCACTGTTGGTGGGAATGTAAATTGATACAGCCACTATGGAGAACAGTATGGAGGTTCCTTAAAAAACTAAAAATAGAACTACGATATGACCCAGCAATCCCACTACTGGGCATATACCCTGAGAAAACCATAGTTCAAAAAGAGTCATGTACCACAATGTTCATTGCAGCTCTATTTACAATAGCCAAGCAACCTAAGTGTCCATCGACAGATGAATGGATAAAGAAGATGTGGCACATATATACAATGGAATATTACTCAGCCATAAAAAGAAACAAAATTGAGTTATTTGTAGTGAGGTGGATGGACCTAGAGTCTGTCATACAGAGTGAAGTAAGTAAGAAAGAGAAAAAGAAATACCATATGCTAACTCCATATATATGGAGTCTAAAGAAAAAAAAAGGTCATGAAAAACCTAGGGGCAAGATGGGAATAAAGATGCAGACCTACTGGAGAACAGACTTGAGGATATGGGGAGGGGGAAGGGTAAGATGGGACAAAGTGAGAGAGTGGCATGGACATATATACACTACCAAATGTAAAACAGATACCTAGTGGGAAGCAGCCGCATAGCACTGAGAGATCAGCTCGGTGCTTTGTGACCACCTAGAGGGGTGGGATAGGGAGAGTGGAAGGGAGGGAGACGCAAGAGGGAAGAGATATGGGGATATATGTATATGTATAACTGATTCACTTTGTTATAAAGCAGAAACTAACACACCATTGTAAAGCAGTTATACGCCAATAAAGATGTTAAAAGAAAAAAAAAAAGCTCATTATTAAAAAAAACAAAACTAATAATATTGATTAAATTCTAGCAAGGCTAACAAAGTTAAAAATAGAGAAGATACAAATCACCAATATCAGGAATCAAAGAGGGATTATCACTATAAGTCCTATATCCATTAAAAGGATAACAAGATTGTGACCACCTAGAGGAGTGGGATAGGGAGGGTGGGAGGGAGGGAGATGCAAGAGGGAAGAGATATGGGAACATATGTATATGTATAACTGATTCACTTTGTTTAAAAAAAAAAAAAAAGGATAACAAGAGAACACTACAAAAATCTGTATGCTCATATATTCAACAACATACCCTCTTTAAAATAAAAACATCACTAGGAGAGTGGAAAGGCAAGGCAAAGAATGGGAGAAAATATTTTCAATTTTATATATGACAAAGAAATTGTAACCAGAATATATAAAGAACTTCTAAGTCAATAATGAAAAGACGAACAATTCAACTCAAGTTTCTAATAAATGGACAAAAGACTTGAATAGACACTGAACAAAAAGATGATATCCAAATGTCCAATAAGCATAAGAAAAGATGCCTAGCATCACTACTTTAAGGTAAATTCAAATAAAAACCTCAATGAGATATCACTACACATCCACCTATCTGGCTAAACCTTAAAAATCCTTCAGTGCCAAGTTTTGGTTCAGATGTGGAGGAACTGGAGCTCTCGTACATTGCTGGTGGCAATGTAGAGTTGTAAAATCACTCTGGAAAACTGTTTATACACATGGTATACCTATGTTTATACATAGGTAAACTTACATATACCCTAGGACATGGACAAGAATGTCCACAGCAGATTTATTCATAATGTCCCCAAACTGGAAACAAAGCAAATGACCATCAATAGGAAAATGTACAAAAATGTAATATCTTCACACAGTGTCATACTACATAAAATTGAAAAGGAACAAACTATCACTATAAGCAACAACATGGGGCTTCCCTGGTGGTGCAGTGGTTGAGAATCTGTCTGCCAATGCAGGGGACACGGGTCCGAGCCGTGGTCTGGGAAGATCTCACATGCCGCGGAGCAACTAGGCCCGTGAGACACAACTACTGAGCCTGCGCGTCTGGAGCCTGTGGTCCGCAACAAGAGAGGCCGCGACAGTGAGAGGCCCACGCACCGCGATTAAGAGTGGCCCCCGCTCGCCGCAACTAGAGAAAGCCCTCGCACAGAAACGAAGACCCAACACAGCCAAAAATAAATAAATAAATAAATAAATAAATAAATAAATAAATAAAATTTAAAAACGAAAATAAACTTGTTTAAAAAAAAAAGCAAAACACGGATCTCATAGTCATGATATCAGACCTGAGAGAGTATATACTGTAAGAATATGTATATATTCCATTTATGAAGTTCAAGAAAAAACAAAGCTAACATATAGTGATAGAAGATTGATTACAGAGACATTGTTTTGGAGGGGCACAAAGGAACCATGTGGAATGTTGGAAATATTCTATATCTTGATCTGGGTGGTGGTTATACCTTTTAGAAATGGTGGTTACTTTTGTAAAAGTTCATCAAGTTATACATTTTATATTTGTGTACATCATTCTGCATATGTTTATATCATTAAAAATAAATTTTAGAAAGCTTCCAGCTCACAGAATTATGCTTACTTTAACAAAAATTTGCAAGCTACCATCAGCTACACGTTTGGGAATAAAATAGTTACATTATTCTTATAAACAAATACATCCTGGTGAAAATAGTAGTATGTGGAATATCATACTTATTTGATATCAACCATTTTCAATTTAAAAATAAATTATCAAGCTCTTTTTTGACAGTGAAAAAAGCTTCCAGCTTATTAAGATACAAAATGCATTTGAGAATTATTGCATTTAAGTACCAAACAGTTATAAAACTACACTACTAATAACAATTAATTTAATTTAATTTGACTTGATTTGATTAATTAAAATAATTTCTTAATGTCTTGGGCCATCTTTGTGAATACCAACCTTCCACTGTGTCGAAATTCTATAAGTTTTGTTTCTGTTTCAGCCTTATTTTTAGCCTATCATCATATTTATCTCTTACAACCATAATCTTTTAGATATTCTGCTCCCAGCATGGTGTGCTGCATTAAAACCAATGAAAAATAACCAGATTGGAAATGTATATAAGGAATAAAGAAAGAATGTTAACAGTGGACTTCTTGTTATGCCAGAAACAAGGCAGCATTCCTCCCAAATAAAGGAGGCATGTCACAAAAACACAGGAGCCAGCTTGAAGGTCTTGCATTGGGACAGTTTGAGCACAAAACACAATTAAGTTCACTAATGAATGATAAACCATTATTATAATACACAGATATTCTCTCTCTTCCTCTCTTGTTCCTCTCTGTCTCTGTCTCTCCCTTCCTCTCTCTCTCTCTCTCTCTCTCTACCGATCTTTACATATACAGTTTTATACTCCTCTCTGGATAGATCAATTGATCCATCTATCGATAGATAGATAGATAAAGAGACATTAGAGAAGAAACAGCAAATGATAATCAAATGAAGTCAAATGTTATCAACAGGCAAATCTGAGTAAAGGGTACATAAGTATTTTGCACTATTTTATTTTTGCAACTTTTCCATAAGTTTTATATTATTTCCAATAAAAGTTTAAAAGTACTAGTAAAAACATGTTTATTTCTTTCTATTGACAAAAGTTTCCAAGGGTTAGAGATGATGTCCCATCTTGCTTTAAATCTTTCTGAAAAAGTATCATTGTCTGGCATCCCCACAGGCTGCGGATAAATACACTATTGGTCTTAAGGGTAATTGATTCTGCATTTATGCTAGAGGTGTTTGAATTTTTATTAAAAAATTGATTCTGGTATAGTATTGTCAAACACATTAAGAATCTGGGCTGTATAGATGAAGTATATATGTTACTATTTGCATATCTAACATGAGTTAGAAATATAAGAACCTTTACACCTTGCAATTAAACCCAGTATGATGTCATTATTTAGAGTGATGTTACTGAAAATCATTCATGTAGAAAATACAAAATGCAAATAATGAAGATGAATGTTATTAACTACACTATGAAGCCAACAAGATTGCAGCAGTAACCTGCATATCTTAAATAGGTTTAACACAAATGTACCAAAAAGGGCTTTTGTGCTTTTTATTATAACTAAATTTAGTATGTAGCTGCTGAGATATTTTTTCTTTTCTATACATATGCATGCTTTGCTAGAGAACCAAGAATCTGAGGAACTGTTATCGGTACATCTTAGTTCTCTCTGCTTAAACTTGTAATTAAGGGAGCTGTCCATTCTACACAGTTGTGGTGTTGATTCCTTTTTCTATCTGGCTAATTTTGCGGGGTCCACAAAGGAGCGGGGATGGCTGCCTAGTTTTTACCACTGCTCCCCAACATCCCAGCTCCTCAGTGTTCCTACTGGCCCCAGTTTGGGTCTTTAGTGTTGCGCAACTTCGGGTCGCTGTGCACCATTCACATCCCAGTCCATGGAAATAGAATTATGGAATCGTGAAGGCCACAGCTTGTGCAGTCATACCCCAAAGGTGGTGGCTTCCCAAAGAGATGGTTCCATGCCTGGGCACTCAGGCCAGCCCTGTTTCCTATACCCATATGGGTCTAACATTGACTTTGTTCTGACTCTTCTTTTAAGGCTTGAATACCTAGCTCTCCTTGAATTGACGCCTGGCTAAAGATGAATGCAATACTATTTAATACTATTGGATAGCTACCGTAACAACGCATAGTGGCTTCTCCCCCAGAAGGACTACTATTTTGGTTTATGTAAAATTGTGCCTAATTTGAAAGCTACTTAACTGATATGAGATATATTAGCAACACCTGTTCAAGGATGGAGACCCTGTTCTCTATGTTTCTGGAGATTTTTCTGCTTCCATAAAAACTCGTATGTTGTGATGGCCAGCCCCCAAGATGGTGCCCAGTGATCCCCGACACTTAGTATTCATGCCCTTGTGTCGTCCCATCCCACATTCAATCAGTGTTGGTCTCTGTGACCATTAGAATATGGTGGAAGTGATGGTGTATCATAAAATGCATTGCAGCGTCTGCCTTGCTTTCTCTCTGGGTCTTGGGAGAAGCCAGCTACAATGTCACAGGGACACCCAAGAAGCCTATGAAGAGGCTCATGCGGCAAGAAACTGAGGTCTCCTGTCAGGCGCCGTTTGCACGAGCCACCTTGGAAGCCCCAGCTAAGCCTCTGTACGACTGCAGCCCTAGCCAGCGCCCTGAGTGTGAACCACCCAGACTCTGAGCCAGAACTGCTTAACTAAGACATTCTTGAATTTCTGACCTATAGAAACTGTGAGATAATAAATGTTTGCTGTTTTAAGCCACTAAGTTGTGGGGTAATTTGATATGCAGCACCAGGTAAGTAATACACATGGGTTCTCAACAGACTGAGACCATCAATATGAATGCTTAGATGCCATCTATGTCTACCACAAAACCCAAATCTTAACCAGTTTGATGGATTATTTGGCAAGTTCTAAGACAGAAGATCCAAACAAAAATTAAGAAAACATTATCAAATGACAGTACAAATGTTTCCGCTGGAAAACCTTTCTATTCTTTCTCCTCTCCAATCACTGCCTGTCTAAACTCTGCCCATCTTTTATGGCTGAAATGTTTTTATTCCCATCCCCAATCCAGCACCAATGTGAGAAGGTGGTATTTTCCACTTTATCTCTACCTGTGGCACTTTGTAATTTTCCCTTTGTATGAATATATAAATAATGTGGATGTTATTTTCCTTCCAGACAATATGAAATAAAAGTTAACTACACAGGCTTTGAGGTTAGCCTGCCTCAGTTTGTACTCCAATTCCATACTTCATAGTTGAATGATTTCATGCAAGTCACTTACCTCTTCTACATCTATATGATGGGCCTTACATAGTACCTACTTCTTAGGGTTGCTATGAGGATTCAAACATGTAAACTATGTAAAGTCTTTAGCAAAGGAAATTCCCAATAAACATTTATTATTTTAAAACTATTATTCCTAGCCAGCTCCAAGTAAAGCTGTCACTGTGAAATTAAATCTTGGCATAATTCCCAAGCTTAATGCTTATTAGATGTTGGAAAAAAGTTAGTGAGCTCTCCAAGCTTTAGTTTCCTTATATGTAAACTAGAAATAAAATAAACTCTCTCACTGGGCCTTGGGAGGATAAAACATTACATAATAAATGTAAAACACCGAACACAGAGCCTGACAAATGGTAGGCGGGCAACAAATGTTCGTTGCTTCCTTCGCTCTCAGCTTCCTAAAGTAGATACCGTGCAGAGTGGCTGGGGGCTGGCTGCTAAAACATGCTAGATGCAAAAAAGAAAATGTGTTTCAGGCTTGGTGTGTTGAATTGAGTTGGACATAAACCTAAACAGCTTTCTATTGTTGAACATGCCTGGTTAAGATACACAAGTCACTTCTCCAGTCTTGCTTAATAGTACAGGTAATGTTAAACCTTATTTATTTTATTTTCAGTTATTTGTATTTTCTGCTTGGTCAGTTTTCAATATAGTTGCT